>NC_138182.1:286536750-286700480 GCF_964194105.1 Spermophilus citellus | reverse complement strand
GAGGCATCGGAACAGGAAGGGGGCAGTCAAATTACGGGTTGTGGATTATGAGACTCAGAAAACAGAGAACTTCACCAACACTATTAAAACCAACGACTTCAGGGAAGTTGCAAGATACAAAACCAAGACAAAATCCTCAGCATTTTTACACACTAATAATGAGCTTGCTTTCAAATGGATCATAAAAGCAATCCCATCCACAACAGCTTCCAAAAACATTAAAATACCTAGGAACGGACTGGGGCAGCCGAAGACCCCACCACGAAAACTACAGAACACCCATCAAAGAAATTGAAGATGACAGTGGTGGAAAAGGCTGCCCGTGTGGATGGACTGGAGGAACAGGGCTGGTGGAGTGTCCACACACCCACAGTGACCTTCAGACCCAGCATGGCCCCACCGAGCACCAAGGCCATTCTCCACAGCACTGAGAACATGATCCTCAAACTCAGGCGCAAGCACAGATAGCCAAAGCCAAAGAGCAAGGACACCACTGGCCTGTTTCAGACACGCCACACACTGCAGGAAACAGACAGCACACTGCTGGCCCAGAGACACACCGTAGACCACTGGACAGACAGACCCACGGACAGACTCCGCGTCCACAGACAGCTGGTTCCCAGCAGAGGCGCCACAAACACACTTCATGTGAGAAGATTATAAGGGACCACATGTAAGGCCCAACACTGGCAGAAGAACACAGAGGACATGCTTCAGGATGTCACCGTGGGCAGTGGTCTTGTGGACAGGACCACAGAAGCACAGGTGACCAAAGGAAAAGTAGACAAAGGGCCTACACCTACCCAAGGAGCTCTGCCCAGCCAAGAGGACAGGCAGCAGAGGGAAGAGACGCGTCTGCAAACCACTCACCTGGCCGAGGGTGATACCGCGAGACCAGCAGGAACACAAAAGCTCAATAACAACACAAACGAGCCAATTAAAAATTGGGTAACTGTTTCTCAAAGAAAGAAATGCAATGGCTACAAATTTAAGAAAAAAATGTCCACTGTAATTAGCAATTCCAAACTGCCTTGAGATGCCACCTCACCAGTTAGATGACTGAGCGTCAAAGGGTCTAACAAATGAGACAAACAAGGCCGGTGACGATGTGCTGCAGAGGGGACCCTCGCCCGGTGGGTGTGAACCAGGCGGCCAGCACCCAAAGAGCACAGACGCTCCCCTCGACCAGAAGCAGGCGACCGTGGGATCCAGCTGGGCCCCTGGAGCCGACCCAGAGGCACCTGCAGCAGCCTGTCACCACCGAGGAGCAGTAAGAGGTGGCAGGGACCTAGGTATGTGTCAGCTGACAGACTGAGGAAATGTGGCGTACACACAGAATGGAATGTCCCCCGGCCACAAAAGCCATGGCACCTGTCACTGCGGGAAAAGGAATGGAAGGAGAAGGGTCTGCGCCAGGCAGGGAGGCGAGGGGCCCCTTCTCGCTCACACGTGGGGACTGAGAACTGTCAACGTGGCTGGCCACGCTGTGCCCACTGGCCCCGCTCCTTGTGAGGCCGAGGCAGGACGATTGCCAGTTTGAGGCCAGTTTCCGCACGGTGAGGCCCTGTCCCCAAAAGTTTGAAGAGGGCTGGGCGGGGGTAGCTCAGGGATCAGGTTCCCCCAGGTGCTACTGGAATGTGGAACAGTGGCTGTCCGAGACTCGGGGTCAGGGGAGAGAGCGGGCCACAGGAACCAACTCCCAGCCGGGTAGGAGCACAGGGCCTTGACTTGCCCAGCGCAGCGGGGACACCATGTCCTCAACCACACGGCAGCTCCGTGAAGACCAGAGGAGTCGGACCTCCAGGTGACAAGGAGAGGAAGGCTAATTATCCTGACTGGACACTGTGCTGGGCACCCGTGTTGGAATCGCTCAGGCGCCCCAAAGTGTGTCCGATCATCAAGTTCATTAAGAATTTAAAAACAAGCACAGGGCTAATTCCACAGCAGTACTGGGATTCGGTGTCCCCAGGATGCCCGTGTCCCCAGCAGGAGTGTCGCTCTGCTAGGACAGCTCTTTGCCTGGCTCTGTCTGCAGCCTCTGGCCTTTGCCACCTGTGCAGAGTGGACAGATACAGGAGGGACTTCTGGACCTAAGGCCTGTGGACGAGTCTCTGATGGTGTATCTCCCGGCGGCTCTGCTCTGGGTGGCCTGGAGTCCCCAAGTGAAAGTAGGAGCTGACCCCAGGACAGTCTCCACTGGCTTCAGCTGTGCCCTCCAGCACAGAGGACTGAGCTGATCTGATTCATCATCTGGCCCAGGTGGGAGCAGGGCTAAGTCTGTCTCCTGGTGGTCAAAGGAGGGACTAACTGACGCCATGCACACGGTGGGTGGGCGCCTCACGTCTGCCTCCCTGGACGCTGCTGGAGGGCAGGACAGGGGCTGCCTTTCACTGCCCTGGAGTCTGGGCAGCTTCTCCAAATAGAGCGTGGGCAGCGTTGGTCCAGCTTGTGTGGTCCAGCTCCTGTGACTTCCAGCGCACCCAGCCCCTTGGAAGGCCCTGCAGGTTTTAATAGGCGAGTCCTCAGGACCTGAGGGGTCCTGGGCTTAGGGACACACGGGAGAGACCCAAGACCTGGGCAAACAGGGCCACAGCATCCTCCCCACACATCCTGTGACCTTCAGACAGGACGCTGCCAGGTGAAGGTCACGGTGTGTCTGAACAAGCCGTGCAGGACGGGAAGTTCCCACAGGAGTCGTGGACGGATGGTGTCCAGAGCCCTCAGTGGGGGGTCGCAGTGAGGACAGCAGCAGGTTGGCCTCCACAGGGACAGGAGGCAGTGGGGCCCATCGCTATCTCCAAGGCTTGTCTGGAATCACAGCTGGGGCCAGTGATTCTGTGGTGCTCAGCCCCCCACACGCACATGCACACACACGCACACACACATATACACAGTCCCACACATGCACACACATGCACATACACTCACAACACATACACATGCACACACATTCACAACACATACACACGCACACACATTCACATACACTCACACACCTGCACACACATTCACATACACACTCCACATGCTCACACTCACACACATTCACCCACCTCTCACACACACTCACACTCTCACATGTCCTGTGTGGATCTGGGGCCCCAGGTGTGCAAGGGCAGGTGGCTCAGAGGACACTGTGTGCTGGGCAGCACCCCCTTTTCTGGGGCCTGGTTTGCGTGGACGGCCTCACCTCCCTTTTCCACCACAGACCTCCTGGGTCTTGGGCCCCTCAGGTGCACGGGGCCCGCTGCGTTTCCATCTCCTTCCCCAGGGAGCTGGGGAGGCTGCCACTGCCGTCTCCCTGGTCTGCGCTCGCACAGCCCAGGGCTTCAGGATGTCCCTGCCTCCCCTGAGTGGCGGTCTGACCCTGGCCCCCTCCCTGGCTATCCTGTGCCTTTGTTCTGTGCCCGTCACGTCCCCACGTCCATGGTGCCTGCCTGCGGGGTCCTGGGGTCGGCCTCCAGGGATCAGTGCAGGGCTGGTGGAAATGAGGACTTTGACTCAGCAGATGGCACTCTCCCTCTGAATCAGGAGCTGAGTCTGCACACAGGCACCTGGGAGAAGGTGACCTTGCCGCCTTCTGGAGTCACTCAGCGACACTACAACACGTCCTTCTGTGAATGAGCCACGGCCTGGGGTCCGCACCACGCCTCTGACCTCTGACCCAGCCGACCTCTGGGGATACCGAAAGGACCGGAAGGACCAGAAGTGTTTGGGCGCTGGACGTGGCTCCAGCAAAGGACCTTCCAGAATATCCTTGCAAGTTCCCTCTCACGGAAGGCCAGCTCCGCCCCCTCGCTCCCGGGAGCCCTGTCCCGTTGGGTGTGGGCCTGTGCTTAGTGCAGAAGCCCCGGAGCTGGTGGCCATCCTCCCAGTGGCTCCCTTGCACATCCCCAGGTCGATGCTGCCTGGCCCACGTGAGACGGCTGGACTTCAGGCCTGTTACCTGATGGTAAATAATTATGTAAAAGCCACCAGCATCTTAAGATGAAAAGGAGACGTCAACCTTTCCGAGGGCTTTGAAATCTGTGCTATTGTTGCTTTCTCTTCTTTTCCCTTTGGAGACCGTCTGTTTTACTCACCTCTCACTTCTTGAAATCTCCTTGAGTTTCAAGAATAAGACAAATTAAAACTTCAAAAAAGTGTCTTGGGACCAAGAAAAAACAAGGACCCTAAGCACCGGAGTTCCACGGGGAAGAATGTTCTCTGAGAGCTTTCGGGTGGATATCTGTGTGGTTTAGTGAGGATGCTTTGGCTGCAAGGGAGAGAGACTTGATTCAGATTAAAGCAATAGAAGAATTTATGAAAGGGACAAGGCGGGGTGACTGGGGGCCGGGTGGTGTGCTGTCAGGCCTCCCGGCTCTGCCTGGGCCTCCTGGAGCCCGGCCTGACTGCCTTCTGCCTCTCAGGGTCCCTGACTCCCAGGACCCTGGGGAGGGCTGCCCCGCGGAGCCCACTCCAGCTCCTGGGCTGCGGAGAGCTGCCAGGTGGGTCAGACACTCTGGTCCGCATGTCCAGTGGAGAGTGCCCACAGTCCAGCCACGGTCACCTGACACATGGGCCCTCATCCTCACCAGGGCAGGTGGACAGCAGGCTATGCCCGCACTAAGGTCCCCATGGAAGCTCAGGCTGTGCCTGACCCTGAGCGCTGTTTCGTCAGCCCTAGCCTGCACTGAGCTGCTCCAGGGGAGGCAAGCGCCAGGTGGAACCGCCCCACAGCTTGTTGTTGTTTTAAACATTCATTTTTTAGTTGTCGGTGGGTGGACACAGTACCTTTATTTTATTATTTTTTAATGTGGTGCTGAGGATGGACCCAGTGCCCCATGCATGCTAGGCCAGTGCTCTGCTCTGAGCCACTGCCCAGGCCCTCCACAGCTTTTCAAACAGGCCAACCCCCATCGTCTGACCAGCATGACCACATGGCACGAGCTGATGAATTAATGTTTTAATAAATTACGACCTTCTGGGGCCGGGGGTGTAGCTCAGTTGTTAGAGTGCTTGCCTCACAGGCACAAGGCCCTGGGTTCCATCCCCAGCACCACACACACACACACACACACACACACACACACACCCTCCTGTGAAGTTTCCAATGAAGTCAGAAGCACGTGGAGGCATAGACATATCAACCCCATATCAAACACAGCAGACCACTGAATGGAAGGTAGCTTCCTCATCTGAGGCCCACCTGAGGAGGAGACCCCAGGACTGGCTACGGCGGTGCACATCAACCCAAGATCAGACCATCCTAAAGCATCCTGAGGTGACAGGCAAGACCCTCTGGCCCCGTGCCCAGGCCTCGGCTCACTCCACCTCCCGACTCCGCTCAGCCCACCTCAAGCCCACCTGCCTGGTGTGGATAAGTTCTACCCTCTGACAGCTCTGTGCCCACCACAATGCCTCAGCTGTTGGTCATCGTACCTGACCACTGCAGACTTGCGATTCTACATGCATGGCCTGGGCTCCCAATGCTGCCTCCTCAGCCCCGGGGCCCCTTAACCCGCCATTGAACTTTCTGTGACATCCCTATCTATCTCTGTTATGGTTTGTATGTGAGGTGTCCCCCAACCTCACGTGTGAGGCAATGCACGAGGTTCAGGGGAGAGATGACCGGGTCATGACCTTAACCTAATCAGTGAATGGATCCCTGATGGGATTAACTAAGAGTGACTGGAGGCAGGTGGGGTGGCTGGAGGAGGTGGTTTTCCCTAACTCCTGGCAGAGATCTACCTCTATCCCAGACCATGGCTATGGGGTAGCGTGGACTCTCTGTCTCTCCTTCCTGATCCCCTGTGAGCTGCTTCTCTCTGCCATGATGTCCTGCCTCATCTCGACCCCGAGGAAGGAGCCTGCGGTCTGTGGATTGAAACCTCTGAAACCAGGAGCCCTCAAACTTTTTTTCTCTACAATTGTCTTCATCGTGTCTTTAAGTCACAGCAGGAGAAAAGCAGACTAAAACCGTCTCTGTACGTGCCGGGTAAGGTGTGATGTGCGACTGAGCGTTAGAGGTATTGGTGACTAAAGCTTCCATAAAACTGACTGCAAGCTCGTCCTACCAGGGAGCCCACGGCACCATATGGACTGCCACCCCTGAAGCAGGTGTACCAGTGAGTTTCTCACAGCAAGACACAAGTGTGCTGGGTGTACGTTGAGGCACAGCCGGCTCACAACAGGCACGCAGGGACCAGAGGGAGAGTGTGTGTGTGTGCGCATGTGTGTGCACTGTGTGTGTGCGTGTGTGTGCACGTGCATATGTGTGTGCACTGTGTGTGTATGTGTTGTGCACGTGTGTGTGCACTGTGTGTATGTGTGTGTGCACGTGTGTGTGCACTGTGTGTGTATGTGTGTGTGCACGTGTGTGTGCACTGTGTGTGTATGTGTGTGTGCACTGTGTGTGTATGTGTGTGTGCACGTGTGTGTGCACTGTGTGTGTATGTGTGTGTGCACGTGTGTGTGCACTGTGTGTGTATGTGTGTGTGCACGTGTGTGTGCACTGTGTGTGTATGTGTGTGTGCACGTGTGTGTGTAGGGCCCGGGAGAAGTCCAGAGAGGGAGGAGTGAGGCCAGAGAAGAGATTGGTCCTACTACGGCTGTTCTCACATTAGGAATGAACCATTTGCTTCAGTGAGAATGACTTTGTCAGGCAGGTCTTCAATCGTCAGGGTCCCTTGAACTCTGGTTGAAGTTTGCATAATTCCTAGATTTGATCACAATGAAGGCCAGGATTCTTTCCCATTTCCCTCTAAACATTTGAATGAGTACGTTGCTGGGACTGGCACGTTGGTTCAAAATCCACTGCTTATGAACTCTCCCTCACTCTTGGCAGAGGATCTACCTCCATCCCAGACCCGGGCCTGGGCTTCCCCTGCACACACACTCTGAAACAGGCCTGGGATTTACAGAGGGAAAGTGGCGGCAAGCAGCTAAAGGACCGAGTGCTCCACCATCTCCTGGCCTGCTGAAGGCTCTCTGGGCACCCTGGGGCAGGCAGCCCGGAGCCCGCCTCCGCTGCCCAGCATCTCTGCCATGCAGGGGCCTGAACCATGCAGAAGCAGGACACGCCCAGGCCTGTCCTCTGTCCAGGGGAACAGCTCCCTCCAACCCCAGTAGCTGGCTAACAGCACCTTCAGTGGCTGACGTTGTGGATTTCTTCACAAATTGTCTTACATCAATTGGTTAAAAGCCGAGATGGGTTTTCTGAGTTTGCCCTGCAGCTTGATGGAGAGATTTCTATTTACCAGTTTCCCTCCGGTTGTTTGGGAAGTTTCCGACTTCTGCAAAGGCCTCTTGGAAGTCACTCTTTGTGGATGGCAGGCCCCTAGACAGAGGCTAGTTTACTAAGTGGTAATCAGAGGTGCCCTGGACTTCTACCAATGTGCTTTTACAGAAGCAAGGTTCCTGTTGTGGGTGCCACAGGTCCTGACTGGACACAAGCCCCCTGCCCTCTGCCCTCGATCTCTCCTCCTCCTCCTTTGTCTTTTCTTCCTTTGCTCTTCTCTCCCCTCCTCCTGATCTGCATCTCTTCGCTGCACATCACACAATGCTGTGCTACTCTGTAAGCATTTAATTAAGTCTGGTATAGCTGATTGATGGAGAGAAGAAAGAGCCAGGTGAAGAACGTAGGTGGTTTGAGAATTTGGCACGGAGAACAAATTGAAGGCTAATTAATAAACAGGAAGAACCTGAAGTCATGCCTGGTGTGGAGCCGTGTCTGATTGTCATCGGAGATGGAAGGAGATGATATACCTCAGCAGAATGTCAACTTGGAGGGGTGTGGCTTGTGCAGAAATGCCTGGCCGAGACAGTGAGAGCTTCTAGCCTGTGTTCTTAAACGGTGGGTGTATTTCAAAGTCAGAGAGAGGAAACTCTTGAAAGTGTGATGATTAAACTTTCCAGTGCAGGGAGACACCTAAGATGCCACCTAGTAGAATACTTACCGGCTGCCCTGGCAGCAGGGCTCAGGAAGGAAACAACTGTGGCTAGCAGCACTTCCAGGGCCAGATGAAGTCACATCCAGTGACCGCCCTGCCCTTGCATGGGCTCATGGCACACTGCCCACGGGTTGGTACCTAGCGCCCACCTGCGGTCACCCCGGGAAAGCTCCTTTTTAGGCACCCTCTGATTAGGGACGTGGAATTTTTCACCGAGGGAGGACCCTGCATTTGTGTTTCCTCTGCCCTGTTGGGACAAACTCCTGACCGATCCCCCCAAGGGTCCCGTCTTGCCGTGGGTGGAGGCGGCACTGCAGGCTTCTCGCTGAGGCCTTCTCCTCCTGCCCAGCAGCGTCAGCTCTGGGTGCTCACGAGTGTCAGGACAGCCTGGGCAAATGCTGACCAAAGGGTCAGGCTGACCAGGAGAGCTGCCACCGTGAGCCAGGATCCATGCAGCACCCTCTCACAGAGGAACTGTTAATGGGACATTTCTGTGACCAGATGGAAAAGTCCCTTGTATTTTATATAATAAGCAACACTCAGAGGGGTCACTTGGCTCTCAGCCAACACGCTGGAACGCTCTTGTGCCATAGGCGAGCCAGGCAGTCTGTGGGTGCCACAGGAAGGAGCCACAAGCTCCACCTGGGCTGCAACGTTCCACCTGGTGTCCTGCAGGCCCCTCATGGAAACACCTGTGAACATTGCAGGTGACGCGGGGTAGTATGCAGGCACCACACCAGAAAGTCTTGTTCCAAGAGTCCAAGTACCTGTCCTGAGCCTCACACGCCCCCAGGTGCTGTTCTCGCTACAGTGAGATGTGCTCCTCTCCTTCCTGGAGATCTTACAACCTGGAACCCACAGGGCTCACTAATCCTTTAGGACTTTCACTTAGTTTTAAGGTGAGTCACACAGGAACAGCTAATGCAGCGCACCTTCATGCTGATTCTTCCGGATTGTTCAGCTTCACAAAGGAGCTTGTCCTATCCTGCAGGGAGAGATGTTCGGTAGATTATACAACATTGGCAGACGGGGCGGGAAGACAGCAAGTCGGAAGGTAACCCTCAAATCCCAGAGCATCTGGAATTACCACATCTTATTTGCAAAATGCTAAAGGTCAAGCCCACTGGACACCTCAGGGTCGGAGACGCTCACAGAGTCTGAATACTGTGCATCACCAAGTGACAAGCGTCCACTGACCTGGATTCAACAGCGCCATTCCTCACCTGGAAGCTTCGCTGTCGGAAGCCTGGACATGGTGTGGCTGGGTTCTCAGCTCAGGTTCCCGGCCGGTTAACCAGGGTGACATCCTCAGAGGTGCCCAGATCCTCTGGAGCTCTCTGGATGTTGGCAGAATTCACGTCCTCGAGGTTGTAAGGGAAGTGCCCATTGTCTTGGGTCTTTTTCCAGACAACCACACTGAGGGCCTTGAAGCTCTCTGTTCCTTTCCCCTGGTTTTAGACAGCTTCTCCACTGCTGTGTCTAAAAGACCCGACCAGAACAACTTTAGAGGAGGGAAAGTTTATTTGAGGGCTCAGGGTTTCAGAGGTCTCAGTCCATAGACAGCAGACTCCATTCCTCAGGGCTCAGGGTGAGGCTGAACATCATGGCAGGAGAGTGTGGGGGAGGGAGGGAGCCCCCATGGTGACCAGGAAGCTGAGATGGACTCCACTCACCAGATACAAATACGTACCCCCAGGCCCCCAATTCCCCCCTCCTCCAGCCACACCCGCCACTTCAGTTACCACTCAGTTAGTCCCATCAGGGGTTAAGCTCTCACAGCCCAGTCATTTCTCCTCTGAACCTCCTGCATTGCTTCACATGTGAGCTTTTGGGGGGTCACCTTGCATACAGACCATAACACCCCCGACCCCTCACCCCTGAAAGTCCACAGAATGAATACTTGTAGCCAACACCAATCAGGTGCAAGTGCGCTCGCTCAGGGCTTAGCTGAGGAACCCAGGCCCAGTAGAGTCATCTCTTTTCTTCAGAACCCAGCGACGTCGTGAAGAGACTGCATCCTAGTCGCAGGCTGCACCTGTGCTCTGGGTCTGGGGACAGGGACGTGGCAGGAAGAACTGGTTCATTGGCAGGGGTGTAATGAGAAAAGCCCCATCGAAACCCTGGTCCTGGCTGTGGCACTACATGGAGAGGGGCCTGCACTCCAGTCAGTGGGGCTGCGCGTTCAGGAGAAGGCAGCCCAGCAGCCCTGCAGCCCTGCGAGGCAGGAGGGCCTCCAGGTGGACGCAGAGCTCAGGGGTCCTCCTCTGGTGGTGCTGGGGAGAAGCTCCAGGCTCTGCAGTGACCAGAGCCTCCCTCACTGGGCTGGGGACTTGTTCTCCCGTGTTCCCTTGTAGGCATCCCACCGCACCTGTGGCTTCCTGAGAAGCCCACGGGATAAGTCCTGGCAGGTGGAGCACAGGTCCCAGAGGCAGGAGTTTCCGTGGCAGGCCAGTCTGCACCCTGAGAGGATCTGAAGGGGCTTGGTGACAGAACCCAGGGGCTGCCCTCGTGTGTCCCTGGGTTTGTAGGCTGCAGGCTCCCATGGTCTCAGGGCCACATTCCGGGAAGTCGTGGGGCTGAGCACGGCCGTCTCCTGGAGGAGGCTGCCGTCTCCTGCTTCCTGTGCCTGGACTGCTTCCCTCCCAGGTGTCCTTGGAGCAGACTGGCTGCCCAGGTCAAGTCCAGAGGCCCTGGTCTATGGACAAGGATGCAAATCCAATCACAGCACACCACGGCCCTCAGACCAGGGTGACCCAGGGCCATGGCCTCACTGGCACCAGCCACAGTCCAGAGGGGACCATCAAAACTGGGCAGCACAGCCCTAACAGGCCTGGTGGTCATAGCTTCAAGCCTCAGAGTATCACATGCCCCCTCAGTCGGGGGCCACCCCCACGGCGAAGCCCACCTTAGCCTCGAGAGGAAGAGCACTGTTGTCCTGCACCTGTCATGGATATTTTTATGACTGAAGGGAGACTGGTGGACGGTGAAGCCTCGGGTCCTGGGGTGCACACAGCTGACCAACCCAGTGGGGAGTCCATTCTTCAGGGTGCCTTTGAGTTTGGTTCTAATAGTGAGCTGGAGAAGAGCCATTTCCCTGACGGAATGTGGAGTTTGGAATGGAAAGGAGCTTTCTGGAAGGCTCTCAGGTGGGATGCAATGCAAAGGCTTGAGGGACGAGGTCAGATTCTGAGACCCTCGTGGGAGGCATAAGGAGGTCAGGTGAGCAGCCTATCCTGGTTTAGGTGCCCCATCACAACGCAGGAGGCATAGAGGGGAACGACTGGCCTCCCGGAGCTTTACCTAAGCAGACATTCGTCCCCGGACAGGGAATAGCTGGGTGGTCACTGTAGGCCAGTGGGGTATGGCTGGAGGAGGTGGTCACGGGGCATGCCTTTGGGGCTTATATTTTGTCCTTGGTGGGTGGAGCTCTCTTTGCTTCCTGATGCCACGTCCTGAGCTGCTTTCCTCCTCCCTGCCCTCCACCATGATGTCCTGCCTCACCTCGAGGCCAGAGTAATGGAGCTGGTCAACTATAGACTGAGACTTCCGAAACCATGAGCCCCAAATAAACTTCTCCTCCTCTGAAATTGTTCTTGTTGGCCCAGTTTTGCTCAGAGCATGGAAAAACCTGAGTAAGACGCATCCCACCCTCCAGCGGAGCTGGGTGCTCCCTCAGGGCAGGCCTCACTCCACAAAGAAGCCACCAGCTTCTTAAGCCCCAGAGAGAGCGAGCCCGCGAAGGCACTTCCTACATGACAGGCCTGTGCCCAAGTCAGCTCCTGGGCCTCCAGGAACCCAGAAGGTGAACTTGCTTTCTCTTGCAGGTTGAGAGAAACCACATGGCCAGTGGGGCCCATGAGTGGGGCTCTGAGTGGACCCTAAGTCCCTTCGCAGGGAACATCACCTGCAAAACTGCCCAGATGATTCCAACCACCAACTTGTATGGAGAACTGGGGTCTTTGCCCACAGAGGACCACTGTAACCTTCTGCCAAGATGACCCCAGAAGAGCCATGGGCAGGAAGGGGGACCTACATGTCCTCTCCTGCAAAGCAGGGCAAGGAATTGGCCCTGGGGAGGTTGGCCTTCCTCCATTTCCAGGACATCTTGGGGGAGAGGCATAGCTTCTAGAGAGCGATCGCTGCAAGCCAGAGAGCTGCACATGGGATGGCCAGTGATTTCCCCCTAGGGCTGTGCAGGGCCAGGACAGCCCCGAGAGCAGAAAGAACCAAGAGTGGATTGGGCATCGTGCCACTTTTGGAAAACATTGTGGTTCCTGGTTGCATTCCCCGTGCCCCCGTCCAGAGTGCTCAGGAAAGCAGGTCATGGTGCTGGACAGACTTGGTCTCTCCAAACACCCTCAAGGAGGTTGGAAGGAAAGAGAAAGCCAGAAATTGGGTGGGTTGACTCAAAGCCTGGCCACCCGACTTCATCCTGTAGACCTTGACGCACCGTCAGTCTTCTGTGCATTGACGCACCCACCATCGCTCATCCATCCATCCACCCATCCTCCTCCACTCACCAACCCACCATCCATTCATTCACCTATCCATCACCCATTTACCCACCCGTCTGCCCATTCATCATCTACCCACACACCCACCAGCTCACCCACCTTCCATCCACCCATCAGGTGCACTTCACATACACTCCGCACCATTCTGGGTCCCGGGTAGACTGTGCCCTGGGAAAACCACCTAACCCTCCAACCTCACGTCTTCCCCACTTCAGGGCAGGTAAAGGACTCAGCCCCTCACTGCCTGAGTTTCTTGCTGGGAGCACATGCCAGTCAATGTCCGGCAAAGAGAATCGAGATCCCATTGATAGGGGTCTCAGTGGAATCCCAGCATGTGATCTGGAGACCAGGAGGTGGTTGGAGTTCTGACCGTGATCTCTGCGTGTAACTACCTAAAGCTGGGCTACGCTGGACCCCTGAGGGCACAGGCCACACAGCCCCTCGGGAGCTCTCTGCTCTCTGGTGTGGGGTCAGACTGTGGAGCTCCCAGGGGTCCCGAGCACCGCTCTCCCTGTGGCCGTCAGGTCATTCCACCTGTGGTCGGAGGGGGGGTGCCGAGTGCCGAGGAGCCAGGTTGGGTGGGAAACAGAAGTGGAAGAAGGAAAATGTGCCATCAGAAGAGAAGTGGGGTGTGGAGGCAGGTGTCAGGAGCCAGCCCGTTCCTCAGAGGAGAGAAGGGCAGGAGGCACCAGAGAACGGCGCCGAGCAGGGGTCGGCAAGCCCGCGGCCGGAGCTCGGGAGCCCTCTGGACAGCCGCTCCGCCCGGGCTCCCCCTGCTGCCTCTGACCTACGGCTCACCTTAGGCTCAAGTATTGCATGTTTCATGAACACTTTCCATCACCTTCATTTAAATATTACCATTTGTGAGTTTTATTGTTAAACATTTTAATTTTTATATTCAACCATTTCATACTGTCCTGTTTGAATCACACTCAAGCACCAATGCACTGTTTGGTGGGCACTCTCGCTCCTAGGCAGAATGCTCAGGAGGAGCCTCAAATAATAAAGCCTGTCATTTATATTCAAATGTGGAAGTGGAGTACGGGAGAAATTTATGGTGAACATGAAATTCCTCTATTGGGCACGTGCTTGGTTTGGTTTCTGTCACTTTTCCTACGTGGGTTATTCCAGTCCTGGCTTATCGGATTCTGTGTCACATTTGACCAAACCAACTCGTGTGTCAGCAAAGTCCAATGCCCAGGAGAAGGGTCACCTCGGGGAGCTCCGTAGGACTCAACCAGCCTTTGCTGGCTTTGATGACAGCTTAGGGACCTAAGCACAGAAAGAGGCAGCTGGCAGAAGCTGGGGACACATGCTGGCTGAGTCAGAAGGGGACCCGCACAGCACTGAGCTCTGCCAGCGGCCAGGAGTCGGGGACAGCACCCACCCACAGCCCAGCGAGGGTCCTGCCTGGCCTCCTTCCCTCCCCGGGCGGCATGGGCAGTGTCAGCTGTCCTGTCTCCAGGAGGTGACGGGTTAGGGCTCTGTTTCATTGGAGCCCCAAAGTAGTCTTTAGACATATCCCCTCCATGTTTCAAGGTCAAGCTTTGCCTAACTTGTCCCCGATCTCTTCCTTGAGTCCAGTCTTGGACACTCGTTTTCTCCTGTTCATTTCCACAAGAAAACGATGTCCACTCTTCCTGTCTCGTCCCCTTGGGCCAGGACTGGCCTCCTTCCCTCACTTGGTGATAACTGAGTGGGATGGAAACCTCTGCCTAGGAGCTCAGAGCAGGGAATGGAGGGGCCCAGGCTGCCCAGGCAGGAGCTTGCCCAGCAACAGAGAGGGGCACAGACACGGTGGGGACCGGCAGGGGGGCCCGTGGGCTGTGGGCACTGAGCGTCCCCTGACAGTGAGTCAGAGGCCCAGGAGGGGGGGAGCAGACATCTCCTCACAGGGAGCAGCCTGCTTGCCGCCTGGCCACAGGACACAGCAGGACCAGGCCGCACCCAGTGTGGCCAGGAATGGGTGCCTTGCTGGTGCAGGGTAGACCCAGGGCCCTGCGGCAGGATAGCCCGCCTGCTCCTGTAGCTGGTAGGGGCATCTTACTGGCCAAATGAGGAGAGGCTTGGGAGGGCAGCGGGTGCCCAGGTACCCGAGAAGTGGGGGTCAGGACCAAGGAGGGGCAGTGGAGGGGGAGAGAGGCTGGTGGGTTGAGGTGGCTCTGAGCTGAGGTCCTCAGCATGGCTAGTAGGTGGACATGGGAGGGAGCCCAGAGAAGGGAGGCAGCAGAGGGATCTGACCAGCTGGGGCCTGCGTACCTCCACACCTGGGGAAGAAGAGGCCGTCATGGGCTGGGTAGGGTGATGACCATAGCCCTCTCCCTTGGGAGACACCCCCGAGAGGGACTCCCCTTCCCAGAGCTTTCTGCAGCCCAGACGAGGACACTGGGCTCTCATAATTGGGGCCAAGTCCCTTCTGACCCCAGCGCTGTGGCTGAGATGAGCACCTGGACTCTCGTCTGGGAGCTGAACCCACCGCTACAGGAATGTGGGGTCCTCCTGCTGCGAGGTGCAGCACAGCCCCCGGAGGCTCTGTCCCATGTCCTGCGCAAGCGCCGTCTGCTGCCTGCACATGCTCCGGGTTTGGGCCCTGGGCAGCTCCCTGGGCTGAGCACCCAGAAATGCAGAGTTTATTTGTGGATACAGATCAGCACAGAGATAAGCTGCAGCGGGGGAGTCCGACGTGTTTTCTGGTGACGTCTTGTAACAGAGAAGCCTCTGTGACTCTCACAGCTCAGGGAGTTCTAGGAAGGGCGTTGGAGAGAGCTGCCTGGGGCGCACACCTGCGAAGCCCTCCCCACCGGGTGTGGCCGGCCAGCACCCACCTGTGTGCACTTTGCCGACATCAGCAGGGACTGGGTGGGTCCCTGCTGCCAGTGCCTGTGCTTCAGTTCCGGCACCTAGCCCTATGATCCATTGCTGGATAACCAAGGGTGCAGACCAGCTGGGGCTGTCTGCCCGCAGAGCCCTGCCCCTGCAGCTACCCCAGGCCTGCGGGCAGGCCCCACACTGTGCAGCCTGTGCTGTCCGTGTGCCTGGGTCAGGAGAGCTGTGAGCAGGGCACGTGGGGGAACCCT
Organism: Spermophilus citellus; assembly: GCF_964194105.1. Lineage (NCBI taxonomy): Eukaryota > Metazoa > Chordata > Mammalia > Rodentia > Sciuridae > Spermophilus > Spermophilus citellus. Next base: position 286,684,958 of record NC_138182.1, on the reverse strand, counting down.
GCCCGTTTGGTGCTGTAAATGTCGGCCTTGGTGTGGGCAGAGCCTTTCTGTTCCCTGGGAGACACTGTTCCCGACTTCACTGAACTTGCAGTGAACAGGTCAGAAAGTAACAGAGACTCTCCTTCGCCATCACGTAAACGTGAATTCTAGAGCTGCCAAAGAGAGCGGTTAAAATTGAGCCTGGGAAGGGATCTCCAAGGACTGGGGTGGGGGACGGGTAAAATGAGCTCCATGTCTCCAAATCTCAGTCTGCATTAGTGGCACTTTCTGTAAAATGTCACACATTTCATGCTGGGAGAGAAGAATGCTGGGACGCTGCGCACCTCGGAAGCACACCCACCTGAGTGAACTCATCCCACTCTGCCTCCACGTCGCTGGTCGACTGGAGGACGCAGGTCGCACTTCCCTTGCCCGTCCCCCTCTGCTGAAGTCACACTGACTCAGCACCTCAATCAGCCAAGCCTACAGCGTTGCCAAGGACCAGAAGCTCCTAAGAGGTTTCTGATGACGACACACAGGAAAAATGTCTGAGGTCTGCACAGGGGAGCACCTGTGACCGTCCTTCCAGGAAGCCCTCTAGTCCATGGGGAAACCTCAGGAGGCAGGCTCACGGTGATGACCCTGCCACTCGGAACAGGGCCTCACAGGCAGCCGCGTGCTCCGGGGTGTGTGTGTGTGTGCGTGTGTGTGTGTGCGTGTGTGTGTGTGTGTGTGTGCGTGTGTGTGGTGTGTGTGTGCGCATGTGTGTGCGCGCGTGTGTGCGCATGTGTGTGCATGTGTGTGTGTGTGCGTGTATGTGTGCGTGTGTGTGTGCATGTGTGTGTGGTGTGTGTGTGTGCATGTGTGTGCATGTGTGTGTATATGTGTGTGTGCGCATGTGTGTGCGTGTGTGTGTGCATGTGTGTGTGTGTGGTGTGTGTGTGCGCATGTGTGTGTGTGCGTGTGTGTGTGTGTGTGTGTGTGGTGTGTGTAAGTGAGCGGTGTGGCAGCTGGGAGCACCGGGGCATGCTGGTATGTGTGTGGCCCGTGTTGTAGCATGTGTGTGTGTGGCGAGGGGTGATGTATCATGTGGTGTGTGTGTGTCTGCACAATGTGCATGTGTGTGGTCTGTGGTACGCAGGCTTTGTGTGTGCTGCATGAGGTGTGGCGTGTGTGGTGCCTGCTTCAGGAGGTGGCCTGAGCTGCCCGTGCATCCCCACAGTGCAGGACACTCTGCCTGGACACCACAGTCCTCAGCCTCATGGGCAGCTCCTGCTGGAAGTGGGCACTGTCTGGCTCACCTACGGTGTGTGCTCCACAGGATGTCCAGAATGAAGAAGTGTGAGCGGTCCTCAGAGAGAAGGTGACGGACAAGGAAGGGTCCCAATGTCACAGTCAGCAGCCATGGGCTGAAAGCAGCTGTTACTACTATTAGAGATATAAAGGACAATATGCTTACAATGAATGTAAAGATAGTAGATATCAGCAGAGAAATACAAACTAAAGGAAATAAACAAAGTTTTAAAGCTGGAGAATCTTTTCAAATCCCTCCATGGGCTTCACTATAAGATGGAAATTACAAAACAGCACAGAATTCGTTTCCTTTTACAATCAGTACAAAATATTCAACCTGAAGAACAGAAAGGGGAAAAGATGGAAAGAAGTTAAGGAGTGTATCAGGTCAAAGGGCTTAAATACACCAGTGGTTGGAATTCCACCAGGAGGAGGAGAGTTCAAGGAAGGAAAACACGTGTTGCCTGGAACGGCAGCCCCAGCCCATCCCAACGTGCCGAGACACATTCGTGGTCAGATCCCTGAATCTCAGGGGACCCCACTTGGTAAACATGGAGAAGGGCACCCTGGGCAGGTCGTGGGCAAGATGCTGGAGACCAGAGCCGCAGACAGCCTTCCCAGCAGCAAGGAGAGCAGCTCACTTTGCACAGAAGACCCAGGACACAGAGCAGCCACTTGTGGACGGGGCAGAAAGACAGAGGGAAGAGCCAAGTGTTAAGATCCAGGAACTGGACTCTCAGAGAAGTCTTCAGAGCAGCAGAACAAAGATGCTCTCTGAAGAAGGGGAGTTGGGTGCAGGTCATCTCAGCATGCAATTCCACAAACCCAAGGGACACTCTGCCAGGTGGACACTCAGCTGTTGGATAAAAAGTGAAGGAAGCGAAAGAGCCCAGTGGAGACTCAGGGTGGGGAGGACTTGCTCCTGGTGAGAGGCTCCTGTCAGCCGCGTTGTGTGCTCTGGGAATCTCCGTTCCTTCTCCCTGTGAGGGGCTTCCTCTCACCGTCTCGCCTGAAGCCTGGCTGTGTTTAAGGCTGGCACTGACCTTCCTGGTCCCGGTGGCTTTTATTTATTTTTTATTTTTTTAAAGAGAGAGTGAGAGAGGAGAGAGAGAGAGGAGAGAGAGAGAGAGAATTTTTTTTTTTAATATTTATTTTTTAGTTCTCGGCGGACACAACATCTTTGTTGGTATGTGGTGCTGAGGATCGAACCCGGGCCGCACGCATGCCAGGCGAGCGCGCTACCGCTTGAGCCACATCCCCAGCCCTCCCGGTGGCTTTTAAACCGTCCTGAGGGTCCCCCCCTATGAGCTCCATCAGAGGCCTTGTGGCCTCCAGCCCTGATCCTTGCTCCTTGTCCCCAGTTGTAGCTCCACCAGGTGAGCAGGAGTTACAGGAGGCCAAGCTCGGCCCTCTCTGTCCCCATCTCATCCCTGCCCTTTCCATAGCTCCACCTCGGCTTTCCTAAGTGTCCCTGCATACAAGGAATAGCCATTGCCAGGCAGGGCTTGCTGGGGTCTCTGCAAGTTCAGGGCCTTGTCTATCTGGGTGTCCATCCCTCTTAGAGCCATGTAGCTGGGAATGGTCTAGACCAGGGCAGGACCTGGGGAGGCACAGCCAGGAGCTGCTAGAAAGGTCTTGCTCCAGTCAGCTTGTGCCTGCTGTGACCAACAGGCCTGACAAGGACAATTTTAGAGGACAAAAAGGTTATTTGGGCTCAGAAGTCTCAGTCTATAGAGGGCTGACTCTATTGCCTGAAGTGAAGGTGTGGGGGAGGAGAGATGCTCAGGAAGCAGAGAAATCTCAGCGGGACTCACCAGGTACAGAATATGACCCCCAAGGCAGGCCCCAGCGACCCCAGCCACACCCTACCTGCCCGCAGCCTCCTCCCAGCTTGTCCCTATCGGGTCGATGCCCTGACGAGGCTGAAGCTCTCACAACCCAGACCCTTCTCCTCTGAACTGTCTCGCAGTGTCCCACACGTGAGCTTCTGGGGACACCTACATCTGAACCATGGCCGTCCCCCTTCCTGCTTCCTGCCCCTGATACCACAGCTGGGGAAGAAGGAGGGGAATCGGAGGCTTGGGTGGCCCACACCTGACCTTCAGGTCTTGGCCTTCTGCTTGCTGACCTGCTCTTCCAGCCATGGCTGTTCCCCATCAGTTCTCACGGGGTCCAACCCCCAGACTGGGTTCATGGCGGCAGTCCCCTCCCCTCACAGTTCTGCTTCCTCTCGGAGTGAGAAGAGCCCTGTGGGTGGGGAAGGAGCCCCGCCACCCTCCAGGGGAGATTGGGGCCAGGAAACCCGGGTGTGCTGAGGTTCCCCCTCGGTGCCACCTCTCCCGCTCTGCAACTCCCTACACCGCTTCCGCGTCCTGAGGGTCCTTCTCAGGAAGAGGGTGTGGGTGGAGGCCTCCTCTTTCCTCCAGATCCAACACAGTCCTGCCAGGCAACAGAGGGTCTTGCCGGAAGGCAGGGGAGTTCCTCAAAGGGGACGAGGGGTCCCCTGTACCTCTTTTAATCCAAGCCCATTCAGAGGCTCATTGTCCTCCCAGCACTCTGGGGACACCTTCCCTGGGTCCTGGCTCTGTTTTTCACTGCCTTGGATTTTCGCCATTAGTTTTTGAAAGAGGAATGCCCAACATCTGGGCCCACGTGGGCATCTCTAGAAGAAGTGGCTGTTCGGCTTCTTAGAGTGACTTATGAGCCACACAGAGTCAGGGACTCTAGGAACTGAAGCGCACTTCTGAGACACGTTTCTACCGGAATCCACATTGTTATTCAGGTGTGTTAATGGGCCATGCCATGTTACCAAGCAGGGTCCTCCCACGCTCACAGTCGTTACTGGTACCCGAGTACCCGTTTAAACACACACCCCACTCTCAGTCACCCTGCTGGACCCTCTCTCCTGTGCTCTGTGCTTTCAGGACTGAGCATCATGCCCTGGGCAGGGCCATCTCTGCACTATTAAAAATGTTCCTAAGGTCAGTCCTGGACCTGCTGAGGGTAGCCCTCACACTGGGGGTCTTTCCCACTGATTTTCCACAGTGCTCTTCCTTCCCAGTGGGACTCGGGAGGGTTGTCTTGGCCTCAGATGGAGCCTGCCCCACCCCTGTTCCCCGCTTTGGGCACCTGCTTCCCCATCCTGCCCTGGTCTAGGCCATTCCCAGCTACCTGGCTTTAAGAGGGATAGACACCAGATAGACAGGGCTCCCTGACCCAGTGGGACCTGGGGCTCTGAACATCCCTCCAGGTAGCACGGAAGCCAGGTCCTCCCTGTTCTTGTTTCAGCTCCACGGAAAAGCCCACTCGTCTGTGGGCTTAGCATGTGAGAGTGTTTGTTTCTATGAGAGGAAACATTCCATCTTCATGACAGCCATGGACCCACACACACACACACACACACACACACGCCCCTACATCAGAGATCCTCCAGGAATTAGATAAATAATAGCTTGGGAACACACTTACTTATTGAGAAAATGCAAACGTACTTTAAAGGACTTTGTTTCTAATTTAACAGGTATTTTGAGTGTTATCAGGCGATCTTGGCAAAAGGAATGTGTAATATCCAATTCCAAAGACGTGCGGACGGCAACAGCAAGTTGCATTAACCAGCGACTCCACCAGTGGAATGGCCTGTCCCCAGCACACGGGCAGAAGAGCAGCTGGGGACAGGCCTGCCCAGCCTCCAGATCCTCACAGCCCTCTCTGAGTAGAGGAGCCAGGACGGGCTGGCCAGCAAAAGGACAGGCTGCAGACCCCCAGGAGAGTGGAGCATGAGAACAGACCACAGGGCCTGCCGTGTTCAGGGGAGACTTCCGGGGACCACCTGCCAGCCCCATCCCCTGCTCTTGGTCACTATTCACCCACACAGGTTTCCTGCAGATCCTTGCTGATAGGCTGGCTGCAGGCTTCGTCCACGGTGCCCACTGCTCCACAGCCATGGCGCTGGGGGCAGAGCCCATCCTCGCTGGCTGACAGCAATCCCTGGCTTCCCAGCATCAGCCAACCTTGCTGCCCTGGAAAATCCTGCCAAAGCATCATCTGTGTTGCTGGATTAAGTTGCTATCTTCCACTCAGGATCTGGGTGTCTGGTTTCTTGAAGAAAATCACTTATTTTTAAAAAATATTGCTCAGAGTTTGTTGTCAGGGTATAGTTAGCTTTATACAAAAAAGCTGGGCAGCATGTCTCTTCCATATGTCTGGAGCATTTGTGAAAGACGTGGTACAATTTCTTCTTTCAGCTCTTCATGTGATCTTCCAATGGGATAACGAGGCTCTGGAATGTTCTCTGTGAGAAGTCTTCTCTTCCCCAAGCTGAGTTCTCTAATAACACAGAGCACGGGACTACGCGTGTCTTCCATCTCCTGGTGAGTCAGTCCAGGTAAGCTGAGCTTTCTCAGACTTGGTGCATTTCATCCACACTGTGAAATCGATTGCCGTGGGAGAGGGGACTTGGTGTACCCTGGAAATACTGGAAGATCATCACTATCATTTAAACTTGAAATGTCTCTAGGGTGTATGGCTCTGCTCCCTCTTTCAAATCTTACTAGGAGATTATATGTTTCGTTAATATTTTCAAATAACTTTTGACGTTTTTCTATTTTTTGTTTGCTATCTCATTAATATCTGCTCTTAGTTTCCTTTTTCTTCACTAAATTTGAATTTATTTTTTTTCCAGCTTCTTAAACTGTAAACATAGGTCCATGACTTTAAACTTTTCTTCTTCATTATTGTGCAAATATTTTACAATAAGAAATGACTTTGTTTCTCTTCTTCCCCCCACATTTATGGTGCCTTCGAGTTCTTGACGTAAACCATACTAATCCCAGATGCCAGCTATGAACTTCTAAAATCTCTTTGTTGAAGTACGGAAAGATTCGAGTTTTCGATAATCCACACAGGAGGGTCTTCCAGTCGGTACTGAACCCTTCGACGGATGCTGACCCAAGGAATCTGGGTGGTCTTGTGACAACCTAAGAGTGACCACAGAAATGACCTTGTTTACCCTGGACCCGCCTGCGACCTTGTGGAAGTGCAAGGTTTTCAGCATCGAGTTCAGTTTTCCTTGAGACCACCAGACCAAAGTCCTTGGCTCATGGTCATTGGTCACTTGTTAACGGCCAAAGCACACTGGGAGTCGCAGACCAGGACTGAAGGAGACGTCCCTCTGGTCCTGGTCCCTCCTTTGTGGCTATCTTCCCTCTGTCCAGGTGTCTGGAGGAAGGTTCCCAGGCTCCCTGCTGGGGTCTTCTCTGCACACCTGGGCTGGGCATCACCCAACAATAAGCACCCACTCCAGCACCCTGGTAGCCCTCCGTGGGCGGCCTACACCTTCTGTGGGAGCCTTCTCGTGGCCACCAGTGTGCTCTGTCCCTTCAGCACTGTGCTCTTCCTCCTGGCCACCTGGTAGGGCCGTCCAGTCCTCTCTTTGGTCCACCTATGGTCACCTGCCTCTGGATCGCAAGCTCTGGTCCCCTGCAGGTGTATGACATGCTTATTGTCAAATAGCAGGGGTCACTTTCCCTTCATTTTGGGCACACGCTTATTCACACGTTCAGTGACAACAAGTCTTTACACAGTCCTGAAAAGCCCTGGGGTGGAGGGGAGGGTTGAGAAGAGTGCTCCCCGGCTGGGCTGAGCACGGTGGGGACAGGCAGGTGTGATCCCCAGGAAGGGTCAGCCCCAGGGAAGGCTCTGGAGGACAGGCTCGTGAGCCTGGTGCACACTGGCCTGATCTCTGTGGGCTGTGGTCCTGCAGGCTGCACCCCGGCCTCCTGACTTTTCCTGAGCAGGCGAGGCACAGGGGGCTCAGGCCTGCACCATGGTCACTCCCTCAGCAGGGCCTTCCTGCAGGGCATGGGTCAGCCCACAGCTTTCAGGTCTCAGGTGGAAGTCCTCTCAGGCCCCTCCCTGGCCAGCCCGAGCTGAGGCGCCTTCTCCTGCTCCTCTTCCCTGATTTACCAGCCTTGGTCTGTTGTACCTTTTCTGTGACTTATCACCTTCTCCCTCCTGTAGGGCAGACTCCTTGACGGGTCTCCAGAGTCTGGCAGGTAGTAGGTGCCAAGGAAATGCTCTTCAGGGAGTGAGGCCCAGGTCTAGCAGGGCAGTAGGAAATGCTGAGAGCCGTGGCTGAGGGTGCTGCAGCCCTGTCGGGCCAGTCCGCTGAACTCAGGAAAGAGCACAGTCGTGGGCGATGAGCGACGCTCCTGAGGCTGTGGCCAAGGGGGAAGAGCAGTCGGCAAGACGAGGACGTGGAATGGCAGCTAGATCCTCACCTTTTCTAGATGTTGTCCTTAAAAATCAAAGGACAGCACAAACATGGTGGGGCTCAAGCAAATACACACCCAAAGCAGAGCAGGGGCACCGTGTCCTGCTGGAGCATTTTGGCAGAGGCTCAACCTCCAGGGAATTCTTCCCCTTCCCACGCCCTGCGTGCCCTGGCCACAGTAAGGGTCGTAATTTTGTTTTTAATGGTCTTTAATGCCCTTGCCTTTGATATTAATTTGTTCTTGTTCGTTGTGTAAGGCAGTTTCAACTCTGTATAGATGATTGCAGCCTGCTCAGCTCTCCTGCCAAACCCTGGAGAAGCCCCTTTTGTGCAGTGAGAGGACCCGTGCTATGGGAAGGCCCAGCTCTGAAATGGGAGCCGCACGTGTGCTGGGTGAAGCAGGATGCAGGAGCCCACAAGGCCTGTCAGCTTTTGTTTTTAGGAACTGTGGAAATCTCAGTTCTCCAATCAGATACTAAGTACACGCATTCCAGTCTCAGGCTTCACAGAAGTCACCACTAATGGGAGAGTTCTGAGACTGCCATCCATGTCAAAGGCAAAGTTATATCCCAGTAAGAAAGGGATAAAGGTTAAAAGACCCATTAATCAAGGAATGTGATTCTCACTAAGATTGATCAGGATCATCTGTTTGCAAAGCCTAAACGGCGGGAGCTCTTTCTCGCCGTGGGTATCTGGGAGCAGAGGGAGTGTCCATGACTGTGTGGGTCTGGGAGCCACTGGGTCTCCAGCCGTGGGTTCTGCGATGACATGGCAGGACAGCGGATGTCACCTGTGACCGTGCGAGCTCAAGTCCGGTTCGGGCATGGTTAGGTCACATCTCCAGCCCACTGGTGCAGACTCGGCACACGGTCCCTCGGGTTACAGGTTGTGGGCTGGCTCCTCCAGACTCATAGGTAGCTCTGTCCTGCGTGCCACAGCAGGCACTGGGGACTTGTCTGTAAAGGACAGAGTGAGAATTCTGGTCTGTGGCCTTGACGGTCCTGTACATTTCTGTTGCTGTGCCCCTGAAGGGAGGGACACCTGGGTCAGGGTGCATCTGATGCCCTGCAGTGCGGATCGGGTGGGAGGGATTGACCTGTCCTGCGGCTTTCCCCTCAATGTGAAATACTGTGGCAAATATTGACTGAGGCCTGCCACACGCCATCAAGACATCCAGCCTAAGGCTGTGAGCAGGGGGCTGGGGTCCTGGGCTTTACAGACACGTGCCTTCTAGGGGTAGAGCAGCTGGAGGCACCCAGCAGGAGGAGCTGCCTCAGGGAGTAGTCTTGGGGCAATCTGGAGGGGAAGAACCAAACCTTCCAACCAAGGGCATCCCTGGCTTGGTCAGTGAGAGCTAGGTGCCCAGGCGGCTTGAGCAGAGAAGAGGGAGGAGGGTGGAAGGGAACGAGATCAGAAGGCCCCGGTGACGATCACACTGAGTGCAAGTGAGATGTCAGCCAGTGAGGCTTGGGGACCGCAAAGTGACAGGCCCTGTTTGACCTGCCGCAGGCTCACTCTTGGGGATGTGAAGAGGATCCAGAGGCCCTGCACGCAGATGAAGGGATGTTCAGGTTCTCGTGATGCACCCCAGGCGTCCACCCAGGGGCCTCAGCTGCGAGGATGCCGAACACTGCCTCTGCTGCCCCTCCCTCCATCAGTGTGTGCAACAGTCTGATCCCAGGGGAACAGCCAGGAGCAACAAGCACAGCTGCCCACTCAGTTTCTGAGGGTTGGGTCCAGAGTGGCTTGGCCACTCGCTCTGGCTCAGGGTTTCTCCTGTGTCCACTTGCAGCTGGATCTCAACCCACACGCTGGGATCTCTTCCAGAATGGCTCCATACCTGGACGTTGGCGGGAGGCCTCAGCAAGTGCTCAGGTAGGGAGGGCTGTGTGAGTGTTCTAGGGACGCGCCACTGTGTCCCCGGAAGTGACCCTCAGGCAGGAGCATGCCATATTTTATGACCTAGAGCCAACATCCCTGCTCACGCAGCCCACCCCAGAACCCTGAGAGGTCAGCCCAGGGCTGGGGCAGGGGGCATCTGACCCTGGCTGACCCCCTGCTCTGCGGGGCCAGGTCTAAGGCCCAGCGGCTGCACTGTTCCCAAGTTGCTGCTTCATTTTGATGCGGAGAACTTTGTTTCTCTCTTTGTGAAACTTCAATTTAGGCCAAGTGTTCCTGTTTGAAGATTTGGACAAAGAAAACCAGCGAACAAGACTTTGGCTTCAGAAAGAAAACCATCCTCCACTGTCACACCCACAGACCGCTGTGGCATCTTTCCCACGCCCCACCTGGAGGCTGCTTGGTCACCACCTGATGTCACCCAGGTCCCTGGAAAAGCCAGTGATCGGGGGTCCCCAGTAGAACAACAGCCACAGGACACTGCCCAGGGCCTGGCCACGGCCAGCTGGCCCATACCAGGGTGCCAGGCTCGACACATAGGCTCTTTTCAGTCATTAGCTATCATCATGGAAAACTTGAGGTGGGTGAGGGTTACCCATCTAATTCCCCTGACCTCATAATGTGGTTATAATGAAAGCAAATATTAGAGTCAATTAGGCTACATCTGTGAAACCCATTAAATATGCCTGTTAACAAGCAGGTATAGAGTTCCTACAAGCTGTCTGTAGGCTCAATGAGCCCCAGGCTTTCTCTTAAAGTGGGATGAGTCTCCACCCTCCAAACTGCACCTTCTCGAGAGTGCTGGGTGCTATTTATAACTGCACCATGACAGTCCTGGGCAAGTGAGCTCACCGGGATGGTCCATTCTACACGTTAACATGGCTCAAGATGGTGCCCAGACACTGGGCTGGCTCCAGCCTTGACCTTGCTGTGAAGGTGCATTTCTGATGTGGTGAACATGTAAGTCAGTGGACTCTGGGCAAAGCAGATCCGTGGCCCTGTGTACTCTGGGAGGCTTCACTCAGTCAGAGGAAGGCTTGAGAACCAAGACTGAGGGTCCTCAAGGAGCAGCAGTTCTGCCTGGAGCTGCCACTGAGGAAGCCGCTTGGTTTCTGGACCTCAGACCGCAGCCTGCCTTGCAAGTTCCAGACTTGCCAGTCCAAAGACCCTGTGAGCCCGATAGTTAGAATGAGTCTGCCTCTATGTGACTCCTGCTGTTCTGTTCCCTGGGAATCCTGCCTAGTGCTGTCTCCCCATTAGGCAGCCAGAACCCCAGGGGACGGACACATGGAGTCGGGAGCCAAGCATGGCCTGCATTCTTAGGTTCTGCTGGACCCTTACCTTCGTAGAGACCTTTCAAGTACTTCCACTACTCCCTACACTCCTGAACCCAACCGATCCCATCAATGAAAGCTAGTGTCTGATATCACCCTGATTACAACCCACTGTTTCCACCAGTCAGAACTCATCTCTGACATGTGTGATGTTAATCGCACACTCCCAGGTGACAGAGGTTGGATGGTGCCCCTGGGGGAGGTGCCAGCTGGATGCCCCGACCTGTGTGCAGTCTCTGACCCTTCCTGGACTGGACCCGCTCCCTGGATGGCACACTGTCTACACAGCTCCATGGAAGAAGAACCATGAACCTCCAGTGTCGCATGGCCACACTGCAGCCTGCATCTAGACAGAACCTCCTTCCATGAGAACAGACGAGGGGTGGCAGGCCTTGGACCCCAGTCTCCTGAATGTGTGCACCTGCTCCCCACCAGTGGAGAGGTCCCATGCATTAAGAAAACTCTGACTTTTTCTACTTCACAGATAGAGCTGTCTCCCCGGGGAGGACAGAAATGAGAACTGTTTCCTCGGGACACTGCATCTGTCTCGGGAGCCAATCTCACCGCTGTACCTTCTTCTCCAGCCACGTCCCTCCACTCTCCACCCCAGGCCCTCGAGACAGGCAGCAGTGCAGGGGGCTGAACTGGACCCCCCAAAAGATGCTGAGCTGCTACCCAGGGTGCTGCCAACATGATGCCTTTTGGTGTTCTTGTAGACGCGTGGAAGCTAAGATGAGGATGTTGGGGCAGCCCCAGACCAGTAAGACTGGTGTCCTTAGGAAAGGGGACATCTGGACACACAGGCAGATATGGGCACACAGAAGACAGTGAGAAGGTGCAAGGAGGGGACACACACAAGCCACGGGAGATTCTGGGAAGCGTCCTTCTCCAGAGAGAGTACCGTCCCGGGCACTGACTTCCCGTCCCCAGGCGGTGGGAGGACAGATGGTTCTCACTTAAACCACTGAGTGAGCAACGTTGCTGGGTTCAGAACTCGTACCGTGGGGAAGGGTCAGCTCAGCAAGGGGAGGGTGGCTGGGCAGGGGAGAGGTCTCCTCCACCCCGCCCCACCACCCTGGAACTCTGCCTGGGTGACCCCAGTCCCCATTCCAGGCTGGGCCTGAGGGAGCATCCAGCCATTCGCGGCTGGGTGGGAGAGGGCTCCTCCCTCGGTGTGACCTCCAGTTCCTGTGGTGATGGCAGCCCACCAAAGGCCTGGCCTGCAACAATCTGCACTGCTCACCTCAGACCAGAGAAAGCATTTCAACCTGCCTTTTCCTGGACAAGAACCCTGCAGCAGGGAGCCCAGCACCTCAGGGCCACCCTGTGGACCTTGTTCCCACAGGCTCCAAGGGTTGGGACTGCCCTGGCCTCAGCCAGGATGCAGGGGAGGGCAGGCCACATGGCTGCTTTTTCTCCTAAGTGACAACTCTAGAGATGATGGAAAATTGAAGATAGGAACCTGACAGATCACAGACACCCCGAGACGTGCTGCAACGTGGCCAAACCCTTGAGACCTGCTATATGAGAGAAGCCAGGCTCAGAGAGAAGGCTGGGATTTGCCGCAGAACATCCAGGGTATGCGAATGCAGAGGCAAAGAGAAGAAGGACCGTCAGGGCTGGGTGACGTCGGAGCTGGGCGGAGGTGGTGCCCACCCCGTGTCACGAGGTACCAAGCCCAGGATCTCTTTCACTTTAAAGTTGCTCATTGTGTGTTCCATGAAGGTCTGTGTACATATTTCTCAAACTGCAGGAGGCGTCTCAGTGTAGAGGAGCCCCATGCCCACTCGCCCCAGGCACAGCTGAGATGACGTCCGGCGGCAGCCTGCCAGCTGCACAGACAGAGAAGCAGCCCCTCTCAGAAGAATAATCTCCAATTATTTTTCTGGAGCTTGAATCCAAAAGTGGAAGAGGGTCCTGAAGCAATTCTGATCTGCACCGAGAAGGGACAACTGGGTCTGGCAGCTGCTAGAGCCTGGAGCTGGGAGTTCCTGCTAACAGAGCAGAGCCATCAACCGTCAGCTCCAAATCAAGAAAAGTTGGAGTTTTCACAGGAAATGTCTCCAAATATAGTGCAAGTCAGAATAGAACACCCCCACCTTCTTTTGGTGGGTGCTGATTTTCAGAAGAGGCCATTTTAAGAGAACGGGGCTTTTTGGCTAGACTGTTAATTTAGCTTTGAACTTGACATTGCAAGGCTGGAGTGCAGCTCAGTGGTGGAGGCCCCGCATGTCAAGGCCCTGGGTTCCTCCCCCTGGTCCTTCAAAGAAAACAAAAATAAATAAAAATAAAAATTTCACACTTGACACCCAAACCAGTCTTCATTGTGTCGCATCCCCTCTTCCCATCATCTCTGGGCTGGACACAACTGTCAGGAGAGGCCACAGGTCAGCAGTGGGGTAGAAGAAAACCCCTGAGATGTAGGTTCTCTAGTTCTGCAAGACTGCTGCCAGCCCCCTGGACCTCCAGGCATGCCTTTCAGTCTCCCCCACCCCGAGAAATGTCTCTAACCCGAAGCATCAAGCGTGAGTTGATGAGCAAGTCAGCCTTCGGGTGCAGGGTTTGACTCAGCACTCGGCGTCCTGGGCTTGTGTGACCCAGGAGTCCTCTGCAGATGCTCTCCTCAGCACAGTCTTGTCCTGGGCCTTAAATCAGGCAGCACACCTGAGCACTGGACCCGTGTCCGGCTCATTGTGCAGGGTTGTGAATGTCATTTAGCCTATTCAAAGGCTACCAGGGGCTCCAAGAGCATCAACAGGACAGCCATGCCATCCGACACTAGATGGCAACACCGGTGACACTGGCACCCGGCACTCTACAGTCTCCAAAATCAAGCAACGTTTCACAGAACATCGACTTCGGTGTGGAAACTGGAACCAACTGGCTGGAAAATTCACTGTGGAATCCCACATTGGAAATGTCAGAGACGTCCGGTGACTGCAGTCTCATCTCACTTTTGAGTGAGAAAAGCCGAGAACAGAGAGTTTTGGATCCCCTGGTCCCTAGCAAGACAGTGACAGAATGGGAGCCTGCCCCAGGGCCCCTAATGCAAAGGGCACAGCCCTCCATCCCCACAGCCCAGCACCAGACCCGCACAAACTGAGAACAGCTACATCCCAACTGTTTCTCCCGCTCTCAAGAGCAGGGCTCCACCCTCTGCACCCAGAACCTTTCCCACCACCCATTGTTACCTGTACAGCTCACCCAAAGTTCCTTCAAGAGCAACTTCTAGTTTTAACTTCCTCTGATGTGATGGCAGGTGCCAGAGGACAGCTGGTGGTTGGATCTGTTGGGTCCTAAGTAAAGACCAGCTATGGCCAACCTAGACAAGAGGTGTGTCTCCTAAATATGGAAACGGCCATGCAGCCCGGGAGCGGAGCCAGAGCCAGATGCTAATGATGGCTGTCAAATGCCACAGCTCGTCTTCGGGACAGGCCTGCCCAGGGGCAGACAAATGTCCTCTCCCCTTCCCTTCCAGGGCCAGGCTTAAGTGTGGGAGGCAGAGTATCCCACTGTGCTCAGACATCGTGCTCCAAGACACCCCTGAAAAGTTTGGGAGGTTCCCTTTTTCCCGGGACAGAGAAGCCCCATCTCACTGTGTGAGCCTGGGAGGCACCTCGTGTCATCCCCAGGAATTTTCAGTGCTTCTTTTTTAGAAGAGAGGGGAAATGCTTTTAATTCATTAAAATAAGTTTAAATGCATAGCAACTGTTTACACAAGACAATTTATTCCGTATAATAGCATCAAATTCTTCTTTTTAAAAAAAGCTTAAAAATGTTAATTGCTAACATCAGAAAACACCTCAGGCTCCGCGAGGCTGCTGTGCACTTGACCACGAGGAAGCAGAGCAGCATCCACAGGAAGCAGCTGTGCTAAGAACCCTCTGGACACTGGGCACCCCGCCACTCCTATCCCTGCAGCCTGCCGCCTCTGCCCACTCCACACAGGGGCACTGTGGATGCCAGTAGGTCACATCCCCTCAGCTTGAGAACCTGCCACCCAAGGCTGCATGGGTGGAAAGTGGGACTGAGCGGGCCCGGGGCCTGGCGTCCATGCAGAAGGCCAGGGCTCTGTGCTGGGTGAGGTGTGGCAGAGACGTGAAGTGAGAGGTCATGGTGCGGCTTCAGGGCCCAGGTTTGCAGGGCCAGTGGCACAGAGCAGACGTCAACAGGAGGGCCTTAATGACCAATGTGCTGCCTTCCGTTCCCTCCTTGTCCTGACTGGAGCATGGAGGTGACCATGAGACAAAAAAAAAATGAGGAAGAAATGGATGGAAATCACCTGGAGAAGAGCAAGGGACTGAGCGGGAGGAGTAACCCCATGTTCCCCCCTCACGTGCACCAGAGCCAGGGTGCCAGGGGGCCTCAGACACGGACAGTCCCACAACTGGCTCCTGGTGGGGCCCCCACTTCATGGCACAGATGCCTCAAGCTGAGGTGGAGCTGCCCAGGGCTGAATAACTGGATCACACATTGCCAGTGCCCAAGGCCATCACCCTCCACGCTCACCAGCCCTTTAAGCAAGTGGCTTGAACTGCAGGTTCTACACAGGTGCTCACAGAGTGGATTCAGTCTGCAGTTTGCTGCCCAGACAGCTGTAAGGGTCGTGACGTTGCTGTCAACCTGAAGACCTGTCCCGTATTGCAGGATCCCAGAGTCCTTCTGGAAGTGCCCATGTGAGCAGCCACAGAGGCCATCCAACCCCCTGAGCAACTGCGCTCGGAAGGCTGAGTCCCCGCAGCGGGCTCTTGGTACTGGCATATGAAGGACGTGCTGGGTCCTTGCTGATGGCCACCACCCTGACCCCAGGGCTCTCCCAGGAGATCTCCGAGTAACCATTTGAGCCCCACACTAGAGGGGCTCAGTGCTTTTTTGGCGTCTCTGTCCTGGGCCCAGGTTATCCTGTGTATTTAGAGGAGGGCAGCACAAGATGTTGTTTCTCTCCCAAGGAAAATGAAGCGGTTTCTTCCTGACCTTATAATTTAAAAAGGGTCATCAGGAGATGGCCCAATCCCAGGCCGATAGGGGACACTCCGGCCACCATTTTGTTTCACGCCATCCTCCACGGATGTTCCGGATTTGTGTCTCTCCCTTCTCAGCTGGGTCAGCTGGGGAAATGGTCAGCACAGGCAAACTCTGGGCACAGCTCACAGGCGGCTCTTGGCCCAGTGTGTCCCTTAAGCTCAGGGTACCTGCTGGTGGTGCTGAGCGTGTGTTTGCTTCTGTGTACACATATCTATAGCACACTTTTTCACAAAAGAATCTAAGGTGGGTGGGAACACAACAATTTTTTTTCCTAAAAGTGTCAACATTTGGACATTGGATTTTTCTTAAAAATATGATCCACTAGATCTTTTCATGTTTATGAGCCTTGCTTCAGAGAACATTCAGAGAATCACTTCTAAGAGACAAACATCTGTCTCTGTTTCAGAACAGAGCTGAAAGACAGAGCGCCAGGATTGAGGCAGGCGTGGCCCTTGCAGCAACTGTCCTTCCGCATGCTGGAGGAACCTCGGCTGCCCAGGATGGACGGGCAGTGGAGGTGGACGGAGGAGTCAGCGGAGGGCAGGGTCCCTGGCAGCTGCTGCCCTTCCTCTGAGCTCTTCGTGGAGCTCACCCAGGACCCCACTTCTTCGTCCCCAGACCCCTTGTCCTCTCCACAGGACCCCTCTCACACAGCACCTCAGGGTCAACACCATGCACTCTGTCTGGGGGCCACCCTGGCCGTCTGTCACCGGCCCTGCCCTCTCCACTGACGTGGTTTTTTTCAACTGAGATCAGTTGCGCTGAGCCCTAGACAGTTGGCTGGGAGGCAAACCCTGTAACACAACTTCCCCTTTATAGGGAGTTGGAACATCCCGGAAGCGTCAGTGTGATGCATGGACAATTTTCATACAGTTGTGTGGGGTTTTTTAAATACATTTTTGTGGTAAAAGAAACAAAAAAATATGTTTATTTATGAGTATGATACTGTCAATCTCATTTTGAAAAGTTTAAAAAAAAACATTTATCATCTTCTTGACACAATCACCAACATTTTCTATAGCATGAGAAATGTCCATTTATCCACTAAGATTTATCAACCACATAAATCGATGGCTTTCCTGGGTGAAACCACAGTCCTCAATGAGATGAATCCTTAAACTTTAAAGCTGCAGAACCCTGGTTGACGTTGCCCTGACTGAAATCATGATTGTGCTGAAAACGATGTTGATTCACCCCTTCATTCAGTCAGTCATTCACTTCTTTCGAAGTCTTTGTGGAGAGGAAAGCCCACTCCTGGCCTCTAGTGCTTGAACTCACCTGCTGCCGCCTGAGCTTCTCTTGGAGGACTTTCCTCTGGTCTCTTTGCCCAGATGAGGTGAGGGGAAGTCCTGAGAAGGGAGACCCCACCCCACCCTCCTGGCCAGCCCCTGCTGGCTGCCTGAGGCAGGGGAGCCCAGAACCGTCACCTGGTGTGGCGGGAGCCCTGAAGCACGCCTGGCGTTCCAGAGCACCTTGGGGCCACCGGAGGCTGGGACCTGGTCTGCACTGCATCCCGCCTCTCCTGGCCCAGCTCCCCGGCACCAGGTGTCCCAGCGACCTGAGTGCCAGCCGTGTCTCAGATGTCAGAAATCCAAAGAAAATGTTTCTCAAAAAATCCCGACCCTGCTTTCCACGGACCTGATAAATTCTTAAGAAATGTAAGTGATAAAGTAAATTCTTGATCAATGCCAGCGTGTCAGGTTGGGTGCCTTGTTAGGGTCTGTGAACAAGTCGGGATGGCGCCTGGCATTTTGCAGAGGGAGTGGTTTGTGAAGTAACGCCAGCGAGCCATTGAGTGTGGAGATTCCTGATTGGTTGACTGCTGTGTCTAGTTTATGTTAATTAGATAAGCTGTGTGGAATGTATACATACCCCTCCTGTCCTACAATAAACGGCTCCCACTCCTGCTCTATCAGTGTACACAAGTTGCTCATCACCCCCCTACCCCGGTTATTTTGCTGCAGCTGGACTGCGGCAGTGCCTGTTAACTGAGTCATCTGGGGCTGAGCAGAGCCGTGCGTCTTTTGGCCTCAGTGTCTGGGAGCCTGTGTGGGCACCGGGCTTAAAACCTAGGTCCAGCTCTTCACGTGTGCAGGTCACGAACACGAGAGGCCCAGGGACCCATGGAGATCACAGAGGAATGGGCTTGGCCACTCACGCCCTCCCTGGCTGCCACTGCTCAGGAAAAGTGATGGGAGATATTAGCTATGAGGATCTAAGAAATGAGAAAATTCTAGAAAACAAACCCTCCAAAATGTAAATGTTCATGAATCTGTGAGGAGGCCCAGGGCCTCACTTTGGCTATGAGCCTCCCAAGGCTTAAGCCAGGGCTACCTGACCCACTGCATCAGATACTCTGAAATGCGCTGCTACCAGGCAGTGCCCAAAGCAACTCTGGGGAAATCTAAGGGCCAAGGAAGAAGCTCAGTAGGCAGCCCTCCGTGTCCATCAGCCACACCAGGGGAAGGACAAGCTTCTTGGCTGCCCATCCAGAGGTAAAATGGTGGTCAGACCCTGAAGGCTGAGCTCTCTGCCCCCAGACACCTCTGGAGCCCCTGCAGCAGGGGAGGGCCCAACCCAACACTCTCTTCCCATCTGGTTGGACTGAGACTGGAAAAGTCACTCTTGGGGGAGAGACAGCAGTGCCTCCCCGGAGACTTCTCAGTGCATTTGCAGATAGGACTGCCGCAAGCTGCTCTGCAGAGGCACAGTGGACCCCGGTCCTCCCCTGTCCTCCCACTTGTCAGTCAGTGGGCTGTCTGACACCCTTTTGTGTGGCTGGAACGCATGACCACACAGTTCCTGGGAACAGTTACGGATCAGTCATCTGGATGGAGGTGTCAAAGCTTATAGCATCTCTTAAGTCACTCCCCGTCACCCAAACTTCCACACTCCTCCACCACGGCCAGCAGACCGTTCCCCAAGGGCAGATACACAGGCTGCAGGGAGGTGGAGCAAACCCACGGGGCCCCTTCCTTGCACAAACGTCCTCCATTGACACTGGGGTCTCTCCCACGGCTCTTGCTCCCTAGGGTCCCCAGTAATCCCCAGGTGTATACCCATCAGTGGCCTTGCCCCTCCCCCCAGTGCTGGACATGTCCACCAGGGAAGTAAAAGTCCGTGGGATTAGGGCCTGGGACCAGTATGTGAGGGCCAGGGTGCCCTGTGCAGGATCCAGGAAGCGCCCAGGGAGCTGAGCACACAGGAGAGCCGCAGGCTGGGCTCCCCCGAGGCTCGGACTCTGGCTTTCTGGTTCCAAGAAAATGTTGCTTCTAGTATCCCAAGAACTGGACTCTCTTTCTTTCTGCTTGGGGTACACTGCATGTGAAAATTAAATTCCCACGGAGAAGAGAAGCCGAAGAGCTCCAGGTTTATCACTGAAAACGATCAAACTCTGGGTCTGGGTGTCTCTCCTGTGAAGCCACCAAGTGTCACCATAGCCCTTTCTATGGGACACGACTGAGAGGAAACTCCTGAGAGTTGGTCTAATCGGCAGCCAGCTGTGTCTGCAGTATCACATTCAAGCCCTGAGCCCCTGGGCCTCCTGGGCCACCTTCCTGGGGGGCACTCAGGCAACCTCCATCCTGCACACCCCACTTGCAAGCAGCCTTCGCCGTTTGAAGATTACTCAACCAGACGAGTTAATAACTCAATTTGATTTGATCCGTCAGAATGAGTTTTAAGTTGTCTTAGCTAGTGGGTTCAAGGTCATTTCAGAATGGCCTGGGCGTGGTCTAGGTTTCTTACGTGTGAGGAAGTCCCCAGAACCTGGTAACAAGAAGGTGGGTGTCCACCCTGTGCAGGACCTGCACTCTGTGGTGCAGATGGTATCTGTCACCTGCCTGGAATGTGGGTGCACACACTGTCCCTTAGAGATGAATTAGGACCAAGTCCAATCGTGGAAGTTATGTTGAATCACCTGATGTACCTTGAGTTTTATCCCCCATTTTTAAGAGGGTTTTTTTTCTTTTCTTTCACACTGTTTTTCCTTGAAATTTTCTTAACTTCAGTTTTCTTTCTTCACCCTTTACCTCCTGGAGTGAAAAGGTGATCACAGCAGGAGACACCCCATGCCAGGTCCCACGTTTTAGTGCTGACCCTGGCTGCAAAGCCCTGGGTCTCTATGGCAGCGTCCACTCCGCAGTGCCCCTGGCAGAGCCAGGGTTTATGTGTGAGGAGCCCGAGCCCCGCTCCCCTGGTGAGGCAGGAGGGAGCTCTGTGCAGAGAGTGGGACAGCCCTGGTCAAGGCCACGGCACACGACCAGGTTCCGGTCCCACTGGGTCAGAGAGAACCAGGACTGACTCATTAGCACCCAGACCCATCCTTGTCAGTGTTTAGATCACCCAGCACCTAGAGGGGTCCTGCTGCACCTTCTCATCAATCAGTCACAGGTGACATCGCAGTCCTGGAACACGCTGGTGAAGTGAGAACCCTGTACGGGAACCTCAGCACAAGCTCAGATGTCACGCCCACGTCCTGGCGGCTGCCCTGTCATCGTCACTTTGTGTGGCAGATTTCACATTCTCTGAAAACTCTTGTATTAAAGTCATTCAAATGTGAATAATTGAAATTATTTTTATGATTGTGCCATTAGACACCAGTCGCGGATCTCAGACTGACCTAGTTTCCTCCTTTCCGCAGCTTACCTCATGTTGAATCCGCAGACCACCTTAATTAGACACGCGCTGTTCCAGCAGTGTTGGAAAGCAGTTACCTTTAGCATCTGTACTTTGCCTCTGTCATCCCTGCGTTGCCTCAGACCCGGCGACTCGACCGTGATGTGTGTGCGCAGATCTTCTCCACAAATCCCTGTCAGTTACTGTGCCAGGAAGCCCTTGATGTCTCCTGACCTTTCATGGTGAAGAATGTGCATTTAATTGCCAGGAAAATGACTCTGATGAAATAGGTCAGGGCATGCGGGCTTGGGCTTAGGAGGGGCTCAGCCCAGGAGCAGAAGAGGGTCCATGACTATGGGGCTCCAAGACAATCCAGGAGTCCAGAGCCCAGCACAAGCCCTCCCGCTGTCCAGCAGGCGTGGATGTGTGCCTCCTTAGCAAAATAAGTCAATTATGCAAGCTTTAAACCCGCTTCAGACAGTTAAAGATGTATTCATCCAGGCACTAATCTCCCTCTGAGGTCAGAGGCTGACTGCCCTTAAAGAAGAGTTCCCGCACTGGAGGCAATCGGCACCCACAACTTCTACCTCTGGTTTCTTTTGTTTTTATAGAGTCTAGTGACTATGAAGATCTTTGCACAGCACCCCAAGTGTAGTTAGTCACCCAGTAGATGCTGTTCAACTTACAGTCACAGGCAGAATATCCAAGTGATGTCTTTATAAAACCTTCACAAAGCATGCAAAAAGAATGCTCCCCACATTAATAATTTGCACTGTGTTGATGTGGAGGATTCAGTTACTTAGTGTTCAATCGTACCACTTATTAGCAGGGTGATTGGTGTGAAAGGCTCTGGGAAAGTCACAGCTGACTCTTAGTGATTGTGACCCTCAAGGCACAGGCAGGAGTGAGGCCCTGAGCACCCTTGTGTTGAGGTTTGGCCCCGAGGGGCACAGGCTGGGAGTGAGGGGAAGCGGCTCACCTTGGAGAGCTAACAGGAAAACCAGAGCATTCTAAGGGTGCCTTCACGGGAGTCGCTGCCTCTGACTGGCAATGTCAAGGTCATTCCATGGGCCAGCAGAGTTGGCCCCACATGAGGTCAGAACACAGTGAGGTCCATTGGCACTTCCCCAGCACGGATCCCACTCCACCCCAGGCCTTATGGAGCAGATCACACAGCTTCTTAATAAAATGCATGTCCAGTGTCCAGGCTTAACTCGAGAGTTGACTGAGGGGACTTTTGGCCGTGGTGCTGATGCAGCATTAGGGTGGCATCTATGAATGTATGCGGTCACCTCACCTCTGCCTTGGCAAACTGTGCTTCAGGAGCTGTCCCCACTGAGGGTCCCAAAGTGGTGACTCATATAGCTGGAGCCGGAGCACCTGGATGGTCTCACGTCCATGCAGTGTGTTTGGAGCATTCTCTCACTCGTGCCAGGCAGAGCAACAGAAGGAGTGGCACAATGTGAAGGGCAGCCTGGTGCCCCACGGTCTGGATGGAAGAGAACAGGTCTCACTGAAGTCACAACCACTGCCCACATGGACTCCCTCCTGCAGGTGAATGAAGCACAGCAGAGTTGGCATGCTGGGCACCAGAGAGCCCATGGAAATGGAGGGGCTCATTGTATGCTGGGCACCAGAGAGCTCATGGAAATGGAGGGGCACATTCCAGGTGCCTTAGGAAATTAGGACAGCTATTGTCCTTCCTGCTTCCTGTTTCTAGCAATTTTCTCCATGCTCACAGGGGAGACTGAGTCCCTGCCCAAGTGCTTGGATTATTTTCTTAAACACGACTGTAGATCAGAGCTTAAACAGTAAGTGTGAGTGCTGCAGAGGCACATTGACGATTTCTCAAGACTTGCATAAAGTACCCTTGGAGGAGAGCTTCGAACTGCGGACGTGGTGCAGAGGACAAACTGCCTCCTCCACACTATGCTGGCCCTGGGAGTCTGCAAAAGGTGCTGCCACACACCTGTGCTCCAGCACAGTCACAGACGCGCTGCGAACGGGGTGTCATGTGCTTGTCGAGCAGGAGCGTAAATCTTCTGGAAACCGAAGCTCACCATAAGGCTTCAGGAGCTAGCCTTCCCCTCCTTCCCGCGGTGCCCTGTCTGCTCCAGTCAGCCCTGTGCCAGGCAGAAGAAGCACACGCTCAGAAGGCGTCCAAGCCGCTGTGCACCGGCGCCGGGTACTTGTGGAGCTGCAGAAGGGGGCGGGAGGGGCCGCTCTGACGCCTGCTCCACAAGGTCTCGTGGAAACCCTGCGGAGACCTGTGCCTCATTGGGTTGTAGCAGCTCAATCACTGCCACTTCTCGCTGGGTATTTTTTTCTCCTCCACAAGTTGTAGGAAATTCACCTTGAACGTGGATCTTGGTGACGTTTGCCTTCCTTGGAGGTGACACCTGCTACTCAGTGCAGTCCCAGTGTGGTGCCTTTCAGCACAGGAGAGGCTATGCACTGGCTGAGCTGAACAGCAACCCTGAGACAGAGGCTGGGAGTGAGGGAACCGCTCAGCTCTGGGTTCACTGGGCACAGCACTTTACCCAGGTCCTCTCACTTGACCTTCACTTGACCTTCACAGGACCGGTCCAGTGTCAATGCTGGCAGGGGTCCCATTGCACAGAGGAGCAAGATGCTGCCTGGAGAAGGTGGTGTGAGCAGCTGACCCAGAGTCAGATGCTCCGTGGCTGGAGGTCACCTGTCACCAGGGTGAGCTCTCTCCCATCTGGTCACTTCAAGCTCCTGGGGTGGCCTCACTAAGCAGGAAGCTGGTGAGTGATGGGACCCGCTGGCTCCAGTGACCAGCTGGACCCGGGGCTACCCCCCAAAGCAGCCGTGTGCAGAGCGGTGGCTGGATGGTCTATGTGGGAGCTGTACAGTGGTCAGGTGGCTGCAAAGGCCCCTGCTCCAGCTGGAGCTCTGGACAACTGCAAGCAGAACTGGGTCATGCGCTGTGAGGTCCACCAGCCAGCGCAGTGCACAACAGGGCACCCAGCCAGGCAGAGGGCCTCCAGTTCCGCCTTCTCCTGGCATCAGCGCCACACAGCATGCTCTCCTTCCTCGCTGTGCATTCATTCCCGACCCCGGTTGTCACTTTGTCTCTTCTCTGCAGCCACAGGTGGGCTCTGCCCGGTTTGCCGTCCTCGGAGCAGAGTCTGTAATGGCCGACTCCTCCCAAGCCCCTGTTCTCTGGGTGCTCCCAACTGCATGGTGTGCCCCTTGCAGCAAGCCTGGAACCAGAACCCAGTGACTCCACGGACGCCCGACTTTGAGTAGACCTTGATTGACAGTGACAGCCGTGGCTCAAGGAGGGAGCAGTCCCCGACTGTGGGTAATTGCCTTGTGCTCACAGTGGGATTGGCAAAGTCAGACGTACGCCTGCCTGGGGACAAGAATGGCAGTGGGGACCTGCCAGATTGCTCCCCACCAGGGGCTATTCCCTCTCTTCTCAAGGAAAAGCTGTCCTCTGCATCCTGCAAGCTGCCCGGTCTCCGTGGGAAGGGAAAGGCAGCCTGGATCGAGGGAGGATCTGACTTATTCACAGGGAGCAGGGGCACCAGGGGCTCCTCCTGTGGATGTGGCTAAGACCCGTGTTTCTGAAGTCACGTAAGGTCGTCTGTGCTCTGTTCTCATATGCCGCTTCTAGGGGAGAAACAAAAGGCACCCAGTTACCCCATCAGGGCGGGGGACTTCACCAGACCCGTCTTCTCTTGCTGCAGCCAGGGTCACACACTCCTTATTTAGCTGGGCAGCAACCCAGTGGGTGGGGGCCAGAAATGTGCCTGCTACTCAGCAGACCCCAAAACCTCCAAAAGGCCATTTCCTCTCCCCTCGGCTTCCTCCCAGGAAAGGAGCATTTCAAGGTGAGCACCTGGTCAGAAATGGCCCAGGGCTGTGATGAAGGGGGTTGGGTGATGGTCAGTGTGTCCTGCAGCTTAAAACTCCAGGAGTGGAGGCTAAGAACACGTGTTCTTGGAAGCACCAGGGGTCAGGAGCCAGACCAGGCACCAGCTTCAGTCCCAGACCCCACTCACTCACGGGGGTGTTGGCCACAGCATCAGCTGCTCAGAGATTGGGGTTCCTATGGGGAGTGGAGACACGGAGCTGACAGGGGTCCTGTCAGGAGAACAGATGAGCCCTGTGCCCAGCACTGCAGGGAGCTGGGCCACGCGGCACCACACAGAGGACACAGGGAGAAGGGGGCTGGCAGGGAAGACCCTCAGAGTGCCGGTGCCACACAGCCCAGACGAGGACACTGGACAGCCAGAGGCAGACCTGAGGACGGATCCCGATGGAGGAAGACATTTCTAGAAGTTACCCTAGCGTAACTGCAGGGTCAGAGAGGGGCATCTCCAGGGCTGTTCTGATGGCTTCCAAGTCCAGTTATCTGCTTCAGACAATGTGCCTCTTCAACTGCGTATGCAGCAGCGAAACCCGTTCTTCACGTCCACCGCTGTGCGCGGTGGTTTAAACTCTATAAATTTAAGCAAAGGGGACTCCATACAGCATTTGGCAGACTTGACTTTAAAAGTCGTTCCACATGAGGGATATCAGTTTTAAATTCCCACCCGGGGACGCCGGACATTGACTAATTCTCCCATCACTTTTTGTAAATGGATAGAATGCTGCCGTACATAAGAAACCATCTGTATCCCACACAGAGCCATCTAAATACATCTCCACTCAAGTGACGGCCGCTTACATAAAAGAGAGAGAGAGAGAGAGAGAGAGAGAGATGGTTTTCCCATCCACCTCAAATTCAAATTGACTGCTTTGTTTAGCACTAAATAAAATGCAGCTTTGTTAACTATCACCTTAGCCTCCTGTCCAGGGAGACCCAACGGATTGCTTCTTAGAGCCACGATAGACAAAGTAAAAATCCATAGCTACATCCGTTGCAGGTCGCTGGTCAATAAGTGTTCATTAAACAGTGGCGGCTCCCGCCAGCCCACACTGTCATTTGTTTTCCATTTTTCATTAGCTTTGATCATACAATACAGCTTCTTCTTTTCCCGGAGCAGTAAATCTGCATCAATACCAGTCGATGTCTGCCTAACACAACGCGTTGCATCTTTATTAGCAGGGACCGTCCTGCAACCAACCCCACCAGCCCCTCTGAGCCGCGGGGGGCCTGGGGAACCCAGGGGAACACTCAGCACCTGTGCGGAACGGAAGGAGCCGCTGATGCCACCTGCAGGTGACAGGGATCCCCTCCATGTGGCCACCTGCCTGGGCCCTGGGTGCCACTGTCACACACATGTGGCGCTTACCCATTTCCTCACAAATTTTCTGCTCAGTGCCCTTCACAGGGAGATGCCCTCTCCTGACCATGTGTGCATCCGTGACTGCGCCTGGGGCTAGGGCTGCGGTGCCACATGGCTGGTGATTCAGCACGGCCACTGTGTGGCCAAGTGTCAGCTCGTGCTGGTTACTGTGTGGTCCACCCCTGGTCTTTAGTGTGCGTACCTCAGTTACGTGTTTCCAGGAGATATTGTCACGTCATTGTATAGCTGCATGTAAAATAAAGTGACCTCTTCTTCTTTGTTTTTTTAAGGAAAAAAAAATCTCCCTTACTGAACATGTGTAAATCAAATGGAGAAACAGATATTTAGTTTTTGATCTTTCAGTCAGAAAACTGAACGAGTCAACAGATGCTGAAGATACTCGGTGAATGGCAGAGATCCTCCTCCCAGGACCGTTGGTGCTCGAGAGCCCCAGGGCTCTCCTTGTTCATGAAGGACGTACGCGGTCATTGATTCTGCTTTTGTTGATCTAGCCCAAGTGCTTCATGTTACCTGATAGGGAGGCCATGTCAGAGTTCATGGAAGTCACATGGCTGGCTGCGAACACCCTCACCCAGAGCAGCCCCGCCCTGCAGGTGCCCTCCCCAGCTCTGTAGCAGTGTCCCTGCCCCCAGAATCCAGGCCCACCTTGAGCTCAGCAGAGATCCTTCAGGAGGGAGAATGTGCGAGCCCAGGAGCTCAGCCCTGATGCTCCCATGCTGGCCCCCGTGGGCACCCTGACTGCACTCTTGGGAGGCCTTTGGTCTCACTGTGGCCTTCCTACTCTGAAGGACCTCAGATCTCCACTTCCGTCCTCTGCAGTCGCTCAGCTCCTGGAGAAACGCGGTTCTGATGTGACTGCTGGCTGGGGCGGTGACGGGTGACTCCACACCCACCACTCACCTTGGAGAGCGAGCAGGTGAAGTTCTGGGGCCACACAGAGCACAGGTGCCATACTGTGTCACACAGCCTGCCAGGGGCACGGGGGCCACACAGAGCACAGGTGCCTTTGTGCTTGAAGATGTTTCCTAGGTGCTGAATCACAAGATAATGTGGAAATTCCAGAAAAATGACAAAGGTTCACTCTTTAAAAACAATTCCTCTGACTAGAACGTTCTGATCCACCTGAGAGCTAAGAGCCAGGCTGCAGGTGCTCAGGAGGAAAGTGGATACTCATCAGCATTCCCATCCTGGACGCACGGCCAGCAGTCAGGAGGAAAGATCCCCAGGAAGCAGGAGAGCCAGATGGGGTGATTGTGCTGGGTGTGGAACATGGCAGAGCAGAGCACGCGGCCATTAGCACAGGCCGCTTGCCCAGGGTGACGTCAACTGGCCTTGGGAAGCACACAGCCATGCTCCAGTCTCTAAAATTAAGTCCCGATTTTAAATCACCCCAGGCACAAGTCTGGCAAAATCCAGTTTTTAATTCTCAAAATTTCAAAACTCTGCCTCCAGGGAGCTTCATATTTGCAGGATCACAGGACTGTGCTCTGCAATCCCAGTGACACAAGGTGGCCCTTCCAAATTGGACAAGGGGTCAAGAGGGGTGTGAGGAGAACAGCAGAGGAACAGTAAGGGCTGAGGGTCTCCATCTGAACCAACACCCAGCACCTGCTGCAGGTGAACACTGCCCGTACCCAGCCCCACAGTGTGTGTCGGCTCCTACCTCTGCCCAGGACACCTGACCAGAAGCACGCAGAGCGGGAGAGACTTTCTCAGGTTGCAGCCCATGGTGGGCCGGCCCCATGGCTTTGGCCTAAGGTGCCGGCCCCATGGCTTTGGCCTAAGGTGAGGCAGAGCACTGCACCCCACCCCAGGATATGGTGGGGCCGGGCTTCTCAGCTCATGGAAGTCGGGAGCCAGAGAGAGCCAGAGAGAGAGAGAGAGAGAGGGTCCAGGGACACAGTGCAGTCCCCAGGCCATGTCGGAGTGGCCTACACTCTTCAGCCATGACCCACCATCTATGTGTCCACCCCTCCCAGGAGTCCCTTCAGCTGCTGATGGACTGACCCCCGTTGAGGTCAGAGCCCTCACAGTCCAGGCACTTCCCAAGCCCCACCTGGCCTTCTGCCTTGGGGACCAAGCCCCCAACACGGGAGCCTTGGGGAGAGTCCAAGCTGTTGGAACAAGAGCCGCCGCAAGCGCTCCTCATGCTCCGTCTTCCACGGTGCAGGAGGGGCCGCCCCACCCCCAGCCCGGCTCTGAGCCCCAGCCCTTGGTGGTCTCCATGGCTATGGGTTGGGTCTGCTGCGTGTCCCTGAGGCCCTCGCAGTGGAAGTTCTTCCCCAGGGGTGCTGCTGGAGGAGGTAGGACCCTCAGCAGGTGGGCCTGGTGGAGGCCAGCAAGGTCACTGGAAGGGGAGGTGGGGACGGGCTCCTTCTGGCTCTGCTTCCAGCTGCCCTGAGCTGAGCAACTCTACTCCAGCACCCGCTCCCACCATTCTTGTCTGCCCTGCCATAGTCCCAAAGGCAATGGGGCCAAGCAACCAAAACCTCTGAACCTACGAGCCAAAGTAAACCTTTCATAGTTGTAAATGTACCATCTCAGGCATTTTGTCATAGCAAGGTAAGTCTGGACGACCCCTCTGTCAGATCACCCCAGCAGGTAGGTTCTCCCCAGTTTCACCCATGAGGAATTGAGCATTGGCTTCCTGACTGAAGTCCCTCTGAGCGCTGGCACTGCCCAGGAGTGCAGACAGCAGGCTTTCATGGTGCCTGCTCACAGACGCCCTGCACGTTCAGTTTCTTAGTTCACAGCAGGTCAAGTGATGTGGTCCAGAAGGCCCAGGTGCGAGGGGCCGAGCCATCTGCATGTCTCTGGCCCACAGCTGCCATCCGGCCATGCCCTCAAGGTGGGGGCAGGGTGCATTCAACAACCAGCCCGGGTCTCTGCACTCTCACCCTGGACCTCGGGCTCCCCAGGCCTGGGTGCTGAGAGCCTCTCTTCTGAGGAAACCCCAATAGTGTGAGCCTTGCTCAGAGGCAAAGACCTTCAGCTGGGCTCCATGGTGAGGCTTCTCTGCTCTCTGGCTGATTCGGACACGTGGACTGGAGGGCAGAGAGTGAGATCTGTAGACTGACCACGTGAGCAGCGGGGCTTGCAGGGAGTGGGAACAGTGTGCTCCTGGACGCCGTGTCTCCAGCTGGGAGGCTCAGGCAGGCCTCGAGCCAGGCGCGGTGCTTGGTCCACAGGCGGTGGCAGGTCAGTGCTGACACCCTGGAGTCCACTGGCCCCTTGCTTCCCGAGCTGCCCCGTCTGCCCTGGACCTTTTAGAGCTGGGCAGTGCGTTCACTGGGGATGGCAGGCTCCCTGCACCCAGTGTCTCCCTGACTGCTTCACAGTGGCCATTTGTGCATCTCACCAGGCTTGGCCATGCGCACCAGCTCCAGGTGTTAGATTCCCTCCAAGAAGGCACCAAGGTAAACCGCTGGCGTCCCCACTCCAGCCCAGCCACTGAGAGCCCTGTGATCGCAGATCAGTGAGGTCCTAAGATATGGGGGGCAGGGGCAAGGGGCAGGGGAGCGGAGTCCTGCCAGCCTCTGCAGCTTCTCCCACCTGGGGCCCACAAGGAGACACAGGTTCTGCCCACCCTGGAGGGCCCGCCTCGTGGAATCCGTGGGGCAGGTCTGAAAGGAGGGAACAGGAAAAGGGCGCAGGAGATCCCAAACACCCTGCCCCTCAGGGGAGTGGATCCTATGTCCAGGCATTTCCCCCCAAGAGAGGACCAGAGCTGCTTGCCATAGGTGAGTTCTGATGCAGTGTCCCACCCGCCCTCCAGCTCCTGGCCAGCAGCAGAGGGACAGAAAGTCAATGCTCCCTTCTCCAGGAGGACCCTCGACAGGGACAAGAGCATAGGCCGTGGCTTCTTCCACACTTTATCATCTGTGTTGTGATGTTTGTGTTCCTCAAGTGCAAGATCCAGGACCAGGGTGAATCGCTTACCAACGCCTTTCAACACAGGTGTCCCAGGAGTGAGAAGCTCCAGTTTGCCATTTGAAAAGTCAATGGGATCCACTTTGCAAACGATTCTTCATAGCCATTTGGAAGTGCATAAATAGACAGACTTGACTTATCACTTTAACTTTAGATAAAGTCAAGGAGCCCCACAAACGGATCACTTAGGGACCGTGTGGAGTGAAACAGAGGAAAGAGATAACCTGTTCCCAAAGCCCCCTGTCCTGGAACTTCAGGGTTTGAATGTGCAGAACAGAGGGCTTGGCCCTGACCTCTGCTCGGAGGGGCGAGGCGCGCGCCCTGCACAGATGCAGCCTGTCCAGCAGCCTGGTGCTCTGGCTCGGGGCGGATGGGCCTTGATTTGCTGAGGAGATGATGAGCTCGCTAGGCAGAGATGGAGGACCAGCCCACAGCACGTGACTCTGAGCCCGCCGTGAGGGGCGAGGGAGGAAATGGCCGTCCCTGCTAACTCAGATGCCGCCTACGTTCCCAGGGCCAGGGTGCCTTGATTAATGACCGTCCTAGGCCTGCGCTCTGTGCCCACCGCCTGGGGTCTCTGGAGACTGTGCTCCGCCTCCACCTCCTGCTCAGCCCAGGAGTCTCTCAGGTCACAGCGAAGGCAGCCGTGGCCATGCCTCGCAGAGCGGAGGCTGGCCGCTGAGAGAACCATAAACCTCGCAGTGTGAGGATCAACTGAGCAGTAAATTAATTAATCATCATTTTATGCCTCATCAAGCACTTTGCCGAGGCTCTCAACAGGGGCCCGGGATGAGCCAATGGGAAGCAGACTGTTTTGTTTAGCCGGGTGAGCCTTCCATAAACAGGGAGGACTTGACAAGCTAATAAATATGTCATCCGTCTCTGCCACTGGTAGCAGCTCGGCCCCACCTGCAAAGTGGTGGGATTCTGGCCAGCCTGGTGGGCAGTGAGTGATGGCAGGGCCAGGCCCGGGAGGAGGCTGTCAGGAGGCACAGGGAGAGGTGAGAAGCTCCCAGAAGTTCCTTCAGGCTCTGTGGGAGAGGTGCCACACTCTTCACGCACGGTCCCCTAAAGTCTGCTCCCCAGGAGCAGAGCTCCGGTCCAGACCTTGTCCTTCAAGTGGTCTCCGCCTTCTCCACCCTTGGTCGGCCTGGTCTCTGTTCTCTTTGCTCAGTTCCTGATGGGGCTCTGGACTCTCATGGCTGAGGAGGCTTGAGCAACAGCCCGAGAGCAACCCATCGGCAGGTGATGTCCAGCTCCAGAGGGCTGGAGCAGGTCACCGCACCGCCTTCCCTCCTGCCTGGCCTGTGACCTAGCGGCTTCCAAGGAGAGCCGTCTCTAGCCAGCCTCCAGGGCCTCTGTCAGAAAACCTGCAGCCGTGTGGAGAAAGTTTTCTGTTCTGAAACTGGGTTTCTCTGGCTCCTGAGAGAGGGGACTGGGTGATAGAGCCTGTGGCTCTGTCAGGGTGTTGTCTGTGTTTTAAAACCAAAAGGCAAAGTATGATTCTGTTGGGCTGGGCCAGCAGCCCCAGTGAAGTTCAAATACAAAGGCCGCAGAGGTGGCTCCTCCTCACTCCAACTCGCAGTGAAGTGGACATTGGGATCTGAAGAAGGCGCACGTCAGACGCAGGTTTGGAGGGTCTAGGTGGCGGGGATGCCAGGGTGGCAGGTCCCCTGTGAACCTGGATCATCTTCCTGTCATCTCTTTAATGCGGGGGAGTCTAGAAATCCCAGAAGCCTGTGAAAGCAGCATCTTGGGGTCAGTCCCACCCTCCTGGCTGGCCTCCTCCAGGACCCTGCCCTCCTGGCTGGCCTCCTCCGGGAGCCCACACTGGGCCTGGCAGTGTTGAAGCTCAGCTCGGCTCTGACCCACATTTTATACTCCAGGCAACATTCAGAATACACAGAACCAGTGGCAGCTGACCTGCTGCCCACGTGGAAGGCTCCTGGGGGCTGATGCAGAGCCCAGCAGGTGGTGGCTGATGCCACAGCGCTCAGGGTTTGGTGAAATTTCTACAAACTTCTTAATGGCCCATCTAACTTCTTCACTCCCTCACGAGTTGTGGACACGCTCTTTAGACATAACTCTGCGCCCAACCCGGGTCCTGGCTTTTGCGTTGGCCAGAGGCAGCGGAGGACCAGTACAGGGGGCTTGACTCTGTCAATGCCCTTGGCACGATCATCCTGATCCCCCTGTGGCACCTGCGTTTGTGGTGGCATGAGGTAAGCCAGCGGGTGCCCCGCCACCCCCACAGCTCCAGTCGCCTCCTGGCTGTGGAGTTGGCACTGCTGTCCCCAGGGGAGGGAGATGGAGAGGTGGGGACAGAAGGGCTTGGAACTCCTCACATCACATGTGGAAGGCAGGTGCGTCTTTCTGTGATTTTACTGTGTCGATGCATCCACGAGACAGCTTTCAAGATTGGGAATGAACAGGCTGGATCTGCAGACCATGCACAGGGCTCAGGCAGACAGCCACCATATGTGTGGCTGCCTGTTGAGAGTCACATTCTGCAGCGAGTGGGAGCTGAGAGCTGACCCTGCCTGGCCCAGTTCCCGCAGCCCCCGTCCCAGGGGCTCAGGACGCTGCCCAGTTCGAGGCCAGGACACCGGGGAACAGGCACCGGGACAGCTCAGAGGATCCAGAGGTAAAGGCCGCGGGAAACCTAGTTCATGAGAAAGAGAAACAAAGAAGGGGGTCAAGTTCAAAGAAAGGATGTGTCCAAGCCTCTTCCTTCCTGGCCTGGCCTGAGTGCTCAAGGCAGCAGTCCACACCACGCTCCCAGCTGCCCCACGACAGGTTAGTGCCTGCTCCAACACAGCGGCTCCCAGGGGGCCAGGCTCCATCTGTGGGCTCAGGGGACACGGGTGCAGCCCGGACTGAGGCTTCCGCAGAGCCAGCCTCTCTGGAGAGGCCCAGGTTCTCATGGACCCAGGGCTCTGCGTGGGAGCAGCGGCTGGAGGGGCATGCTGCACCCCACAAAGCCTGATCTTCACCCTAGTTCCTGGGGAGTGAGTGCCCCATGTGCCTGGAGCCGACCCCAAATCCGAGCCCTCCTCGGCCACGCGGCTCACTGCCCTGGCGTTCCAGGCTGGCGGAACACCACTTCAAAGGGCACCGAGTGCAGAGCCACCCACGATTCACATTCATATTCATCTTTAAAGAACCTATTTCACACATCCCTAACAGGACACATATTGTCCCAAAAAAGTCAAAAATCGATTCTTAGTGGGCAAAAAAATGTGCTTTTCATATATAAAGTCTAGCTGTATGTATTGTGGATCGGTAGGTGTGTGGGCAGCCATGGGGGGACTATACAGGCCCACGTGGGGGGCAATCGTGAAAAATGAAGTCCAGAAGCACCACCGCATTTGATTTGCCAAGCCATGAACCCCACCTCTGAACCCCACTGGGATGCGTTAGGCTCCTGAGGGAGATTGGACGGGTGGGGGCAGAGGGCAGGAGGGCCAGTGAGGACGTGGGGCAGGGCCGGACCAAGGCACAGGGAGAGGGTCTTCTGATGAGGCCAACTTCCTGGCTGACCAAGCGCCCTGGACACATACGGGGACTCAGTTAGACACTTTGGGACTTGTGATCCTAAGCCAGGGACCCAACAGAGAGACACAAACAGACTGTGCACAGAGGGGGCAGCAATCAATAAAAGTGAGGAGAGCGTGGACGGGGAGGAGATAAGGAAAGGAAGAAATTCCAGGGGCCATAAAAAGAACAGGCCCAACCTCCCCCACTGGACTCCCCGCTCGGGGCCTTCTCTAGAGAAGCCTGTCTGTAGATTTTGCCGTCGACCTGCCACTTGCTGTCTCTGAGTCCTGCTCCCCGTCCACTCACTGCTGAGCGGAACCCAGCCCGCTGGACGGTGAGCTCTGTGTGCACACACTGTCACTGTTACATCTGGCTGCTGCGTGGCGGTTGAAGACATTTTAGGAAAGCCAGAGCCTCCGTGGGCCACATACCCTGTCACTTGGCCATTCTGCCGTCTGCCACGGGCGTGCTGGTCCCTCGCGACCATTGTCCTTGGTAGTGACGTTTCCACTGCTTGGATGGGGTGGCGTTTCTGAGGTAGGCATTGCCCCTTATCTTCCTTTGCAATCTTCCCTGTCACTTCCTGCAGAGGACAGAGCTGGACTTTGTCTCATGACCCCATGCTCCACCCCGGCCATTGTCCATGTGCTCAGGGGCAGTCCCTTGCAGTTGGGCTGGGCGCCTGCCCCCGTCAGTGTACACTCCCACTCGGGCTCTCGCCGCCTCGTGGCAGAACTTCCGTTCCTTCTGCTGCTGTGCTGTAAGTTGCCCCAATAAGAGCCGTGCCCACTGTCCAGCTGATTTCCTGCCTTGGTCCTCTGCCCACCCAAGTGAGTCACTTAGAAAGTCATCACTTCCCCAGATACCTCCAGCTCCCACAGTCTCGGGATTTGCAAAAGCACTTTAACAATCTGATTCCACCTCACAGATCTGGGTTTCCCTGGGTCAAGCGTCTTCTGCTAATGTCTATGCAAGGCATGTCCAGCCATTTCCGTCCTCCCTTTAGACTTAATGACATGAGGAGTCTGGCTCTTCACCTCCTCTTGTCTACTCTCCTGAGATTTCTGGTTCAACTGTCCCTTGGTGAACCATCTGGTTCTTTCCCTTGCGAAGCAAACATGATGGCAATCTCTCAGAATGCTCCTGCATTTGGTGTCATCGTCACGGGTCCCAAAGGTGAGCAGTGCCGTGGGAGAGGACCTCAGGTGTTTGTGTCTGACACCCTCTCCTTCTCACTTCAGTGAGGCTCCGAGGGGATCCAAGGGGCTGCTCCGTGGCCTGCAGCTGCCGTCTGGAGGTTCCTGCAGCCTGTTGGTGGTGTATTTTTGAAGGCTTTTCATGTCGGTGGATAACATTGAAGAAAATTATTTTTTTAAAAATGGAATCTACCTTCCCTGTAATCTAGCACTCCCACCTGGGGAGACCTACATAAATGAGAGCTCACGTCTACAGTGATTCATGAGATTCTTGTTTAAAATTAACTCAGATGTTGACAATAAGTACCATAAAGTGTAAGTGTGACTTTGTCAGTAAAAGAATCTGAAATCTGTCCTCGTTGGTACTTAGGGTGGGCACAGCCCACGTTGTGAGAAAGCCTGACTCTTGGCATGCCACAGAAGGAGCCCTGTGCCCTGGGGTGTCTGGGTCCCCCTGGGCTAGTGGGTGAAGGTGGTGAGGGATGCAGACTCCTGATTGGAGGGCAGGGAGGGGCCCGGGTGACCAGGCTGTTTCCTTTACACAGCTCTGAGAAGTTTCAGTTGTTATAATGAGAACATCTAATTGTGCAATTTAAAAGATAAGGTGAAATAAATATAGAAGCAAATAAAATCCACTTTGATGAAGTGATTCACCATCTGAAAACCACCATGGCTCCCACCCACAGGAGGGAATTAGAGTCACAGCACGTTGCAAGACCACCTCTCTGGCTTCCACACCAGCAGCCCTCCCCCCAGCGCAGCTCCCAGCTACGGCCCAGCCCCCTACACGAGGTGGGGCTCCGACTTTCACGACTTTCAGGCTATTTCCGAACCATACAAATGTTCAACAGCCCAAGGGCAAAGTGCTCAATATCTTTTTCTTATTTATAACTTAGAAAAATTAGGTTAAATCTTTGAACTTAAAGAAAACAAAATGATTCAACAATGTGTAAACAAATCAGCAGGCACACAAATGCAAAGAAACCAAAGCGACCTTTCCCTCGGATCCTTTTCAACTTGTAGTGGGCACCTGCCCTCAGAGATCCCACCCCCCACTCATCTCAGTTGCATCCAGGGCGACTCCTCCTCCGCGGGCTCGGGAGCACCTCAGTTCTGACGCTCTATGCAGAGTGTGCAGGGGTGTCTTTTCTGGGGCTTTGCATTGAGAACACCTTCAGATGTTATGAGTACAGAGTCTCGGTGGCCACCAGTCTCTTTGTGTGTCCAGGACCGTCATCGTCCACTTCAGAGGGGTGCATGGCCAGCTCGGCCTCTGGACTTCATCCTAAATGTTTGCAGATAGATTTTTTAATCATTGGGCTTCAAAAAGTTGCCAGTCTAGCCAGGTGTGGATGTTCCCAGGTAGGGACCTTTAATCACTTTGTCTGCAACAGCGAAAGCCATTTAGCCCCGGGATCCTGTCTTCCTCTCAGGAAGCTTTCTCCACCATAATGCCATGGCCTCTTCTGTTTCTTTCCATGTCCTCCTAGGAAGCCTCCCGGCCAAGGCTGGGCCTTGATTTCCTACCCTGCAGTTGGTCATGCTGTTTCCATTGTTTCTCTTGGGGTCATTGGCACCCACTGGTCACCTGGCTGCCCCCTGGTGCACCTCATTAGCTGGCTGAGTCTGGATCACAGAAGTCCGTGGAGGTCAGGGGAGCCCTGGTGTCCTGCGTGTTATCTGGGGTACCGGGGTAACAATTGGTGTTCTGCAGGAATTCTAAGGTTTTCAAGGAGCTGTTGTGATCCCGTGATATAATTTGATTCATATTTTATGAAACTTTGTAAAGACAAACCAATTTGGGGCAAAAATAATTGGTAGCAGGTGTTTCCCACCCAGACCAAGAGAAGGCCTGACTTGAGCCTGCGTGGATGAGCTGACTCCACCTGCCACGCCCCTGCATCTGCAAAGGGCTTGAAGACGGGAGGGGTTCAGGCCAGGGTAACAAAGAGCACTTAGATGTATAGAGATAGGATTTCTGGCTTCAGTGGCGAATTACATCACTGAGAACCGGGAACTTTGTGGAATTAATTGCTCCATTGTTTCAGAGATGACTACCTGTGTTTACCAAGGCCTCGGGCACCTTCAGTCCTGCTGCGCAATTTTAAAAGAATCAAACCACCTTTTATGATCTGTAAAAATTGAGAGGGGTGTCTCTTATTTTACAGTTTAAACCACTTGGTTGATGATCTTCCTCCGAAGGTGATTATTCTTCACTTAAGCAGAATGTATTTCCACAATCTGAAAGAAGGCAGAACTCCTGCGCTTCAATTTTCTGAACAGAATGAGGAAAACACAAGTTCTTAGAAGAGGAAGTGAACAGAGGATGTCTGAGAGCACCTTGGAGGAAGTCCCCAGTCCAGGGAGGAACCGGAAGGCCATCTCTCCAGGACCCCGCAGCTCGGAAGAGGCCACGGTGCCCAGGATGGAGAAACCCACTGGGGCTTGGGACATGCTCCCGTGGTGTCCCTGGCAGCACCATGTCATCAGGCAGGAGAGTTAGCAGGGGCCCAGGGAGCCAGGAAGCCACCACGCTGTCCTCTCTGACGGTGCCACCAGGACAACCTCCTCCAGAGTGTGTGAAAAAACCCGCCTCCAGCCGCGCTGGCCAGTGGGTGACGGCGCAGGAGTGTCACCAGGCACAGAGCTTCAATGGTCTCCTTGGATTTGGGCCTGGGCTGGTTTTACGTGGAGGCAGAACTGGGCAGATGCGAATCTACAGGAACAAGACCTGCTGGAAGGCATCGGCGAGCCTGTGCCAACAGCAACCCACGGCTTCCCGGCCTTCCGGGGCCATCACCACCCGGTCGGCTCCGGGAACTTTCCCACCCTGGGCCTATGACTCACTTCCTTCTTGAAGCTCACCTTTCTGTCCACGTCCATGGGAAACCTCCTGGAAACTTCGAGTCTCGTCCCCTCTGCATAAAGTGGAAGGAGCTCAGCTGCTGCTTCCCTCTGCCCACAGCCCCTGGTGTGCGCCGCCCTTGCTCTAGTTCCGCAGGCCAGCCCCAGGGAGCACAGTGGCCCGTTCCAGGTCCTTAGAAGACCCCCGAGAAGGACGGGAGCAAGGAATGAAGTGAGGCCTCGTGCCACCTCAGCCTGAAATGCATCCAAGCCCAATCCTGTTGCGGATGCCTGTGTCAACACCAGGGTGACAAGGAGAGGCCGGACAGGACCCCTACTTTCCAGAGGAGGCACCGGGACCCTAAGAAGTGACAGAAGTCGCCCACTGACCATGCTAATCTCAAGTACAAAGTCAGTTCAACAGGAGTGCTTTACGTCTACATCACACCCCTCGTCGTTCGTGTTTTTTTATTTTGAGAGTCTCACTAAGTTGCTGAGGCTGCCCTCAAACTTGTGATCCTCCTGCCTCGGCCTCCCAACCTGCCAGGGCTGGCTTGGCTTGGTAATTTGTGGCTTATCCCCTACTGTGGACACTGCATAGGTGTGACATTAAGAAAATACCCAGAAAGTGACTTCAGTTCCCGGCTGTTGTCATTGCCCTTCTTAATTGACTCTACTGTAGAAGAGTGGGAGGTGCCAGGAAGCTCTGGGGAGGGGCAGCTCTTCTCCCACCAGGTGCTTGTAGCACCTCAGGCAGGACCGTCCTGCCCCAGCACCAACGGGGTGACACTAACAAGTTCTGCCTCTCAGACTGGACGGTCGTCTGCTGGGTCCCATCCCACCCAGAGCCCCTCCACAGGAGGACTAGAGGCAGGACCTGGCTAAGGAGCCCACGAGTTTGGGGCAGACGTGCCAGGAGCTGTCCTACCGCTGGGAGCAGAGCTGGCACCCGGGGGCTGGGTGGACCGTCCTTGGCTGTGCAGAAACACCTCCAGCTGGGCGTGGGGGAGGAGCCCCAGGGCAAAGCCCCTGCCCACTGCCCACTCACCAGCACAGACAGTCCCGTCCCCAAGTCCGCAGGCATGGAGGGCTTGGGTGCTGTCTGTGAAACGTGACCCCATCCCAGTGGGAGGGACCATGAACTCTGCCGCCTTGTGGAGCAGAGGAAGCCACCTCGAGGTGCCACCCTGGAGTCCACAGTCCTCCTAAGAGGCTGGCGGGAGGGATGGAAAGGGAGCCATGGTCTCTTACCCAAGAAGAGGTCGTTAGAATTCAGAGGTCTTAGGTCCACCCTCCATGCAGACCCAGGATCTGACTGTCATCCGGGTATTTCACCAAAGTGGTCCAGGGCATTTGACGGGAGCTCTGCAGGGCATTCTCGTCTTCCATAACGAAGAGCCTCATTTCCTTTGTGCGCATCGTGGAGTCACCAGGTCAGACTGTAAAATGCCCATGGGAGTGAAGAGTCCCACTCTGGGGACTTAGTGAAGCTGACACAGAGCTCTACACCCTGGTGCGACGGCCTCACTCAGTGCCCAACGGCCCTGCAGGGGCACAATGCCTCTCTGCTGGGCAGTGGGTGAAGCCTCAGCACGAGCCTGGCTGTCACCTACGGAGAGCAGGGGCCACTGTTCAGGGGCTCCTCTGGCTCACTGGGGCCCTAGACCCTGGGTTCCTCCGTCACCCTGAGCACACCACACAGTTTGCTGAGGCCCCAGGCAATGGCTTGGCCCCCATGTAGGCTGCGACCCTGCTCGGGTGCCTCAGCAAGAACACGGAATGGGGGACAGATGGGATCAAACCTAATGATTTGACTCATCAGGTGAAAATTCCATTTTCTTCTTCAATATTTTTGTACTTGTTATAATTATGGAACATTCTCTCATCCAAACTATAAAAAGTCCGTGTGAGAAGAGGTTCAAGGAGTTTGTGGGGGAAGATTCCCAGGTGCTGTTGGCCCCCTTTCTTGCTCAGCACCTCCTCAGGGCCCGGAGGAGGAGCTTCGCCTGCCCCACGCTCAGCAAATGAGCAGCAGGCCACGGCATCGCTACCTCTGCTGGATCACGTCCAGACCTCCGAGTTTAGCAATCCCTTACTTAAGCACAGCTTCTCAGAGTCATAGCATATCTTAATGATGCCAAAAAAAAAAAAAAAAGAGGCATCCCATTAAACCTCATCTGATGGCTATCAGAGTTTGAGCTGTGTAGCTGACAGCCAGGAGAGAGAGAAGACACATGACTCTCCACAGTGTGCTCACACCAAGCATGCTCCATGCCCTTCCTTACAAACAGAACGGCAGATTACATCTTTCCAATAAGCCCGAGTTTCATCACCAACTACCACACAATGCGAAATGCCCGACCCTCTCTAATAACTGGGCTAATGAGGAGGTGTTGGGGTTGCAGAAGGAATATTAGAAGCATGTGGGTCAGGCGGGGTTGCCAGCTGAGCTGAGACAGCTGGTCTCATCTAATCGTCTAGCCACTGTGCTTTTAGGGGCACTTAATTGAACCCAGATTTCATGGGATGAAAAACGCGTCCACCAGCCAGTTGAGCAATTTGGAATTGGGTGAGCCTTGAGCGGATCCCCTGGCTCTCTTCTTCCTGGAAACATCAACACTGTCGGGAAGTGGTCCCCATCTTCCTGGGCCCCCATCAGGACCGGGCGGTTTAGCTCAGAACTGAAAGTGAGGGCTCCGTGCAGCCTCTGAGCAGCTGCCCGGGGACCGCCTTGTCAAAATTAATCGCTGTCTACAATGTGATTAGTTGAAAGACTAAATTTGCTCTTAGGGTAAAGTTCCTTCTTAATGAACTGAGTTCTCCCCGGAACCCCTCCTCCGAGGCATTTCTCGTCCTGAGATAACATCGGTGCAGGTGCTGCGAGTCTTTAAAAATCGTAAATCTCAGCCTGTCACTGGAGGGAGGGAGCAAAGAGGTTCAAGGAGTTTGTGGGGGAAGATTCCCAGGTGCTGTTTGGCAAGTGGAGCGCTAATTGATGGCTGTGCCACAGTGGTTACCACTGATAAGGATCGTGTAAACACGTCGGCCCTGCCCAGCTTGTCCAGGGAAGCAGACCCTGGATTGAGTCGTCTCACCAGCAGCTTGGAGCACCCCAGACCTCCTCTCGGGGCGACTTTGAGGTGGATTCCAGGCAGGAACACCCCCCCAAAGCAAAAACCCAAAAAGCTGAAATTCAGTGGGGCCACCCCCATGTCCTGCCACCCTTCCAGAAACAGGGAATTGATGAGGAAACCACCTGGAGCCGGCCGCACTTACTCTGAGGAGGTTTTCATCTTCCCTCAGCCCAAGTTCGCTCCTGAAAGGGCTTAACTCTATCCCTTTTCGATTTTAAGGCTGATGATTCTTTTGCAAGATGTGAAAGGGGAGGAAAGCTTCCTTATGGTCACATCCTGGAAGCAGAGAAAAGAATTTAACTTGTGGCCTCTCATCTCATTTTCCAGCGTCCCCCACACAGCCCTGGGCCGCACTTGGACCGTGGGTAATGTAATTGGATTCCGGGGCCGGGGTGGGAGAGCAGCGATAAAGCTGGTGAGAGTTTTCACACAAAAGCACACAGTCTATTTACATTTTCATTGGTTTCACAAAAAGAAAATATGGAGCCAGTAGAGTTTTTCTAATTTTTGCCATCATTGAAAAATTTGCATAGCCTCAGTAAAGAGCATGATGCTTATATCCATGACACGGTCCACGACCTGGCAGGGTCTGGAGCAGGCAGGAAAAAATGAAAATTAAAGACGGTAATGGCATTTTCACTTCCCCTTTATATTTTCGTAACCTCGTTTTAGCTGCGTTTGCTTGGAGATTTTTTTCTTATGAAAATAGTATTATGTGTGACATTCAGGCCTCCATAAAAAATGATTAAGACCACAGTGTCTTTGATGATATGTACTCAGAGTCTATAAATAACACCCATATCAATAAATCCCCAGCCACAATGGGCAGCAGTCACTCAGATCTCATTCACTGTTGGGCTAAATTGCTTTTTGGTTTTACCATTTGTAAGTTCAGAAGCAAATAGCTGCTCGTTTCCGGAGGAGGAGCTGCTGTACCCCTCACCTAGGCGCCACCTCCCCAGAGGACAGAGAGCTCCTGGCCTCACGTGGCCGTGGCCGGAGCAGGTGCCTCTGGAACTGCGGAGTGAGGAGGTGGAGATGAGGGAGATTGAATCCCTCCGGCTCTGGCTCCTCTGGTTTTCCCTTTGGAATTTGTTATCACTTCATCACAGAAGCTCTCCACCAAGTCAGCTCACGGCACGCAGGATGCGACCTGAAAGGCCACCAGAAGTCCTAACGTGCTCATCGTCCCCTTGTCGTGCTGGTGCTGGCATCCCCCTGAGACCGGGCTCTGGGTGCCGCGTGGCTCCCCTCTGAGGCAGCGTGAGAGCGTGTGCAGCGATTCACCCAGAGCAGGTGTAGGGAGTGGAGCTGAAAGGAACTGAAACAACACACAGTCCATCTCACGGCTTCCCAGGCCCCCCTGGGCAACTCCCGGTCAGCTCACAGAAGCCACTGGTGGCTTCAGATCTGAAATGCCACCTGTGCAGTCGTTGAAATCCCTCCTTCCAAGAGCTAACAGAACCCACCGGGAAACCACCAGTTTTAGCGAAGAGCAAGGAAGTGAGCTCTGCAGAAGGGACCCACTCAAGGTGTGATGGGGAAGGCCAGCGTCCTGGGCTGAAGGGTGGACGGCCTTGGATAAATGGCTAGTGAGCAATTCTGACCTATGCATTGGGCACCAGGTGATTTGGGGGCATCTCACCTCCTGCATCCATCTGTATTATAAATGGCTCATACTGAGGAGAGTGGACAGTGTGAACCCAAAGCCACCATCCCAGGCTCCCAGGCTTCCTGCCAGCAGACCTCTGCCCTCTGGGGCCCCACCTCAGAGTGGCTGCGCGCACATGTCTCCCCCTCCCCTGTGCCTGCTCCTGGGCTGACCCCATAGACCCATAGGCAGGGCCGTGGCCTCTGTGACTGCTGGTTGTGGGCTCCCAGGTCAGATCTTCTGGTGGAGCCACCAGGGCAGGTCCCTCCCACACTGCAGTGGGCACCATGTGCCATCTGACCAGACAGTCCAGCTCCGTGTCCTCAGTGAAGTCAGCATAAGGCAAAACACCCCGGCCAGAATCCCGGCTGCATCTAAGTACATTTGAAGTAAACTGATACCATTGAATCCTAAAAGTGAACTTTCTGGTGACTCTTGACCACCTACCAAATGTGGCTCCTGGAGGGGAGTGGACTTCTGAGGAGAAGGGCAGGGCTGTTCCAGGTGGGCTGTGACACAGGCCCTGCAGCCACCGTCCGCCCCTTGGCCAGTCTGTGCTGCTGGGGGGGGGGGGGTGTTCTGAACTCTGGAGAGTAAAGGCGGGCTCCCAAGCCACAATGGCCCTTTCCTGGACCATCTCTGTCCGTCTCCCCAGGCCTCAGGCCTGCGTGGACTCTGGGGACGATCTGGAGAGGGACAGACAGAGAAGGAAAGAGGTTCCTCAGTGGAGGGGGCCGAGGGTCCCTTGGAGTGGTGTTTCCATTGTGGCTGACATTCCAGTTGTTTGCCTCGGGCTAAATCGGGCTTCACCTAAGGAGCCGCACATCTGGGAGGCCAGGCAGGGAGGCCAGGGGCCTGGCCTCGCCTGAAGTGCAGCCTCACTGCCCAGCTTAGACCCTGTGCCCAGGAGAAAGAGACCGGTGCCCAGTCTCTGGAGGGCTGCACTCCTCACGAGAGCGCCCCATGAACAAGAGGTCAGCATGTCTTCTTGGAGGACCAAG
Source organism: Spermophilus citellus (assembly GCF_964194105.1). Lineage (NCBI taxonomy): Eukaryota > Metazoa > Chordata > Mammalia > Rodentia > Sciuridae > Spermophilus > Spermophilus citellus. The sequence continues at coordinate 286,641,965 of NC_138182.1, read as the reverse complement.
TCATAAATTTGTTAAGTTATTAAATTTTATTTTCTTCAAAGTTTGGTTTGGACCTTTTTTTTCTCTATTTTTTTTCCAGGAAAATCCCAAGAAGGAAATGATAGATTAACCTTCAAAGATACAGCCCCCCACAATAACCCACAATTTTGCATATGTAATTCCATAAAAGAAATTTTTGCTCTCAAAGTGACTTCTGAGAGGGTTAATTTCTGTCACATTGTGGCTTTAAATCTATTTTCCTTTCAATGAAATTGGAATTGTCTCCTATGCCTTAGAGGCGTGGGCTCTGTGCCTCCGAGGCTTGGACCGAGACTCCTCTAGAAACCACAGGGCACCACAGTCTCCCTGGGAGCCTGGGCAGCCCTCTCCCCCACCTGGGCCTGCCCACTGAAGGAAGCAGCCTGGGTCCTGTGTTCCCTTCCGGCCTGGCTGGCTTCGCTCTGGGTCAACAAGCCCCTTCACAGAGGCGGTGCCATAGGCTGCCGGGAGGGAGCACATTCACGGGCGGGGGTCACCTGCCTCCCCACAACCTCCCTCAGCGTCACCTCTGCGAGGGCAGGCGTCTCGGCCAGTGCGCGGGAGGGAAATCACAGTTTAATTTTTACAACTGTTCTCCAGTCTGAAATAGCCAGCCGTGTCAGCAGAGAATGAGAATTAACAGTGTTTTCCTTCTACAGAGGGAAGAAAGGAAGAGCATAATGGGTCATTAGAAGAAAGTCAAACCATGTTTAATAAGCAAGCACCAGAGGATGTCACAGTGCTGGATCAGCAAATGACGGTGGCTAACGGGTCCACCCCGCCTTTGGAGAAAACGGCCTAGGAACCGTCACAGGGTCCCCGGCTTCACAGCTTCTCAGAGTTAGCAACATCTCTGCAGAGAAGTGCTCCGACCTCAGGAAACACCAGCCACGGGGGCTTCTGAGGAGAGGGGGAGCCCGTGGGCTCGCCAACCACTCTGCATGGCACAGAACAAAACCTGGACGAAGCCAGGAAGTCCAGGACAAAGTACAGAAGGTCTGCTCATGGGCAAGGCAGAACGGATGATGGCTGGGCACCGGGGCCCGAAGTGGCCATGCCTGTAATCCCAGAGTCTGGGGAGGCTCAGGCAGGAGGATCCCAAGTGCAAGACCAGCTCTAGCAACTTAGTGAGCCCCTATGTCAAAAATGAAAAAATAAAAAGGGCTGGAGAAACAGCTCAGCTGTAAAGTGCCCCTTATCCAATCCCCATGCTTAAAAAAAAAAAAAATTACAAATTGTGTGGTGTTCCCTATTTGGAAAAAAATAAAATTTGATTTATACATCAGAAAGAACTGCAAATTTACTGAAGATCTTAATTTAAAAAAAAAATAAATAAAACTAAGGGCTAGTGTTGAAGCTGAATGGTAGAGCTCTTATTAGTAAGCCTGAGGCTAGAATTCCATCCCTAGTACCACAAAATATTTTTTAATATTTTTTAGTTGTCAATAGACCTTTAATTTAGTTATTTATATGAAGTTCTGAGAATCGAACTCAGTGCCTCATGACACATGATGGGCAAGCCCTCTACCACTAAACTATTACTCCAGCCCCCAAAATATTTTTTAAATTAAAAAAAAACTTGTAAGGGTTAGAATATAATCAAAAAGAGGTTAATTCCATTCTAACATAACAGTGAAGATAAACTTTCTGATTATGACTGAAAATCTGAAAACAATAAAATATTTAAAAGTTTAATGATAATTTTACTAATGTTTTTGGCAAGCTATATTATTAAAATAAATCCAAAAGGTCAATGATAAACTGGGAGAAAAAATATTTTGTATTATAAGCAAAGGGAGTGATATTATGAATATAAAAAGATTATAAGATTAATTTTTAAAAAAGACCCAAAACTTAATGAAAAAAAATAGGCAAAAACAAGATTCGTGCCACCTGACTATGGGCAACTCACAATCCTTCCATGTGCGAGTTCTGGAAGTTGCGGCGGCAGCCCCCGAATTTGGCCAAGCAATCTGTGTTTTTGATACTGTCTGTTTTGCTGGTCATTAGGATGTGTTCACAAAGGATGCTGCTATGGAGGTCGTGTCCAGACAGCAAACAGGAAGTGAGCATTGAGAGTCTATGTCCTGGGTCCACAGGGAAAATGACTCTTGGCTTTTAACTCTCACAAGATTTGGGACTTTCATGAATCGTCTTTCTCATTATATAGAACTGACTTCTGAAGTTCTACATGAGCGAAAAATAAAATCTCTTAGTATTTTACTATTTCCTCATGCAGCATTATCTAATAGGTCTGTCAAACCACAATTTCAGACAGTCTCTGCCACACCCAGTGCCCCCTGAAAGGAAGACAGAAGAAACGACCCCCCTGCAGCTCACGGGAGCAGATTGCAGCCCCCCACCTCACCTGCACGGCTTCACCTGCAGGGCCTCCGTCCAGCTGCTTGCCCAGGAGGGGGCAGAGCAAAGGCCGCAGACAGCCCAAGAGCAGAGGCAAGGCATGGGAGCTTGGACCGTGGCCACCTCCCTCCCACAGTACCCCTCCATCCTTGGGCCCCACCTCACTCCCAGGGCTCCTGCCCGGCACCAGTAGGTCACTGGGTTCCACCACAGCAGGCTCCAGGACCCCCGTGGACCTCCCAGCACTGGCCGCCCCCCCCCTCACCTGCAGTCCAGCGGGGACTTGGAACATGAGCGTTCTCAGCACCACTTCCTTGGGCGAGTGGGGAATGAATGCAGAGCCACCATTCTGCTGCCCTGTCCAGCCAACCTCTGGCTCCTTTCCCAACACCAAGGAACTCCCTGCTCACAGACTTGTACTGTGGGAAAGATGGTGGAATTCCCCCCAAAGACTGGCTCACTGAACAGTAAAAGAAACTAGAGGTGGAGATTGAATTGCTTTGTGCTTTTTAAAGTATGCTTAGCAAAGGGACAAGGGACCTCTCGTGGTAGCCAGTGTGGTCACACTGAAACCCAGTGTGGTCTGGAGTAGGACATTTTCTTGTGGAACCAAGACCCCAGTCTGAGGCTGTGGCTCCCGCTGCCATGAATGAGTAGCAGCCTCGTCCACTGCCTGCTGGGCACACACCTCAGAAGGCCCCCACGGGGTTCATCCTTGGTCCTGTCCCAAAGCGGGGCTCAAGCCCCCGGAAGGCAGCTCCTCCCCAAGTTCCCTAGGAACGTCCCCTTGCGTCCCTCTCTGCTGTGACTTTCTGCCCCTTTCCGCCCCTCTGACCCTGGACCTAGGTGATGATGGTGTTGGGCAACCCTGGGGCAGGGACAGGTCTCTGTCCCCCTGAGCATGCGTGGTGTTCTTCAAGGGTGCACAGACCTGGGTCTCTGCCTCCTGTTATGGCCGAGGCTGGTTCAGAGTCCTGGGATGACCAGCTCACTCAGCAACATGGACGTAGTCCACGGAGCGCCCGTGACCGCTGGCCCTACGAGGGTCATGAGAACCCTGGAACTGCCCACGGTCAGGGTGACCGCGATGCAGGGACCCACAGAGTGCACCTCGGTCCACAGCGGAGGCCATGCACTAGAGGCTGGGCTGGGACCGCCCTGGGGCAAACCCCCTGTAGCGTCATCACACACGGAGACTCAGGTCGCTCTGCAGACGAATGGAAAAGGGGAGAACCTCACAAAAATTCCCAACTGTAGACACTTTAAAAGACAAACCATGTTACTGTTGTCAAGAACTTGCAGTATTTGTGTCAGGCAGAAGGAATGCTAAGTGGTCACCATGATCCCATGACGTCACCATCAAGGGCACCGAGTGGTTCAAACGCCTCCTGCTCAGCGAGGAGTGCACCGCAGAAGGCCGCGGAGGGACCCGAGAGAGGCCGCGCCGGCCTTGCTCCCTGGGCCTCCTCGACGGTCAACACCAGGTGAGAGCAGGAGGCCTGTGCCCGAAGACAGGCTGCTTCCTGCGGTCCCGAGTGTGACCAGCAGAAGTCCCACTGTTCCTGGGGTTGATGACACCGGCTCATGAAACAGGTCACGGAACACCAAGGGCAGCGGAGGGCACCCAGCAGCCTCCCTGGAGCCGTCCAGCAGGCCAGGCTTTGATGACCCCCCGGGGAGCTGATAGGAAGACAACAGCTTCTCCAGAGCCACAGCGCCCAGAGCAGCTTGCCACCGCTGCAGTTCTGCTACGCCCCGGATTCCTCCCCTCGTGGCTGGCAGACCCTCTGCCCTTCTGCCAGGGATGGTTCCCAGGGTCTGGACCAAAGGGCCTTGCTCAGGCTTCCCAGGGGGGGCAGCCACAGCACAGCTGGGGGTGGGGGAACTGGCCCAGCCCCTCATACTGCAGCCCCAAAGTCGTGGCCAGCAGAGGCCAGAGTGGAATCCAAAGCTGTGCTTCAGTAAGCCATCATCAGACCAATGAAAGGAGAAAGAGAATGTGATGAAAACTTGACCTTCCCCAGCACACAATGAAAGCCCACAGCCACTGGGCACAAGCAGACTTAGGATGTGCTCTCTGTCTCCTGGGGACTAGAGTCTGATGGTCCTAGTGGATCCCATCCACCCACAGTCATGGTCACTCAGCCTTTGGAGGTGCATGCTCTTGCCAACTGGGTCAAGCTGGGGTGTGTGCCCCTGTGGGTTGACAGGACATGGAGAGAGGGTCTTCCCTGTCTGTTCTGGGTGCGGTGACGAGCTTACCACAGCCCTCACAGTGCTGCTCAAGCTCCAGTGTCCCCTTAGCCACACCAAGGGCTCTGGGGCCCAAAGCTTGTCCTCAAGGCAGGGAAAATTCTGGAACAGGCTCTGTTCCCCCGAGCCCTGGACACCTGCAGCCTGTAGTCCCCCTCGGCTGAGTGTGGTCTGTGAACACACAGTGTGGCATCACCCAGAAACGCCTTAGGCACTCAGAGCCCTGGCCTGCCGCAGACCTGCGGAGCCACGAGGCTGCTCCGTTCCCAGGCCTCGCAGGGGGTTCCTGGGTGGCCTTGTGTTTGGGAAACATTCAGTCCTGCGCAGCCTGCAGTCCTGCACCAACCCAAATCCCCCGTATGTGCCCGGGGCACACAGGATGTGACGAGCTCACGCCGCAGCACGTGGACACCACAGAGGGGAGACCCCAGGAGACCTGTGGGCAGCGCCAGCGTTGGCCTGGACCCCCACATGCTGCCACATCTCAGGCCACGTCATCTGTGAACTCTGTGATCTGCTGTGACTTGGTCAGGGATTTCTGTTTAGAGATGAAAGGCTCAAAGGTTTTGAAGATGTAGTTTCTCTCTCAGGAGGTGCCTCCCTTCCCTAGGAGGGGCGGGCGACCTGAGAGCGGAGGGGAAGCAGTCACCCAGGGCGTGGATTGCCTGGCTCAGGTTCCTCTGGGGCCTGCGGGGTCGGCATCGGAAGGCTCCGTGGCTGAGGCGCAGCCATAAGTGCTTGGTAGTGCGTAGAAGCGAGTGCTTCGGGCAGCTGGCTGCACACCCCTCACGTCCATGGCACAGGCTGTCGATGCCCACGCATGCCCAGTCTGACCTTCAGCTCTGGGCAGCTGTCCCTTTGCTGCCTGCCAGTCCCAGGCAGGTGTCTGTCTGCAAGCAGGCACCACAGGCAAGGCGGAAGCTTCCCAGGCTGTGCAGATGAGCCCATCAGACCTGGTAGGCAGCGATATCCATCAGGACAGCAGCACGGCCAGCCCAGGGTGACTGTCACTGCTGGAGCTGGAAGGAGACCCAGTGGCTGATTCAGAAAGGGACAGAATTCTCATCTAGAGGAGACCATGGCCACGCTCTTGACTCAGTGTCAGAGCATGTCCTTGAGGGAGCCTGAAAGCCCTTCAGAATGAGGAGGCTGGCGCCTGGCAGGCCACCATCCTTCCTGACCAGGAGTTAGCATCACAGGGTCAGGCTGGAGAGGTCCTCGGCCCACTTCCCTCAGCGCCTCTCAACAAGGGGCCATGCTGGGGTGGGGAAGCTGACCACACAGGGGCTCAGGGCCCAGCACTGACCTGGGCAGGACTCTGTGCAGGGCCCGCAGCGTTTCCAGGGAGCTCTGATTTCAGGAAAGCCTCTGTGACCAGCACAATTTGTATTCCATTACAAACAGGAACGGTATTGGTGTGCTGCCTGGGTGGGAAGCTCCAGGGCCAGGCTGTGCAGGTCCTGGGTGGTGACCGCTGTGTCCTGGGGGAGGCCTGATGAGTCAGCGAGGACTCTGGAGGCTGCCTCTGTCAGTCGAGGCCCAGTAGGCTTGCACAGGAGTGTCTGCTTTCTCTCTTTGCTTCATTGTTTTTCTGGTCTGTGATGATGGGGTAGGCCACAAAATGCCTGCCCCAAATGTCCGTGTCCCAGTTCCCTGGAGCCTGAGAATGTGTTCCTTCAAATGGCAAAGGGGAGTTCACAGATCTTAAGAGAGAAGACCATCTGCCTCACCCCATGGGCCTTGAGCTCTTGCAGCATGAGCCCTGAGAGCAGGCAGCTTCCTGGGACGGGAGGCAGGAAAGAGCCAGGGAAGCTGGAGAGATCTGGACATGAGTGGACATCACCTGCTAGTGCTGGAGGGGCCACCTGAAAAGCAGGAACAGGTGAGTGGGCACCCTTCCGAAGCAATGGCCCACCCCAGGCTGCTCACCTGCAAGAAAATAGGGACCAACAACCTGAATGCACTTGAAAGTGGCATCATTTCCAAACCCTCAAGATAGGAAGACAGCCCCACCAGCCCTCCATGTCATCCTGTGAGGCTGGAACCAGAGGACCCACTGAGACCCGTCTTACCCAGACTACTGACTCACGCACCTGCAGACAGCGATGTGTGAGGCTCATGGTAACTTTTTTTACAGCAGCCACGAAAACTAAAAGAGATGACTGTGTATGATTTATGTGACCTCTCAATGAAGTGAAATCTCTAGAGATAATTAACAAGGGGAAATTGGTAGGAAAATTCTAAAACGTCTCTAGAAAATATCCTGGGTGGTTCTTGATTCATTAGACATTGAGCAGTAAAGGAAGATTCATGGTTCTAAAAGAAAATAACTCATGGGTCCTGGAAGAACTTATATGGAAGAAATGACACAAATATTTTATGTATATATATATGAATTTCTATACAAACCATTCTGAGCTAGAGATCAAATAAAATGTTCTTTTATGACAATGGTGATAATGGTGATAGTGATGGTGATGGTGATGGAGATGATGATAGTAATGGTGATGGTGGTAAGGGTACTGGTGGTGATGGAGATAGAGATGGTGATGGTGATGGAGATAGAGATGGTGATGGAGATGGTGGTGATGGTGATGGAGATAGAGATGGTGATGGAGATGGTGGTGATAGTTATGGTGAGGGTGAGAGTAGTGATGGTGATGGAGATAGAGATGTTGATGATGATGGAGATAATGGTGATGGAGATAGAGATGGTGATGGTCATGGAGATGATGGTGATGGTGATGATGATGGAAATGGTTATGGTGATGGTGATGATAATAGCCATGGTGATGGTGATGATGGTGATGGAGATGGTGGTGAGTGTGGTGGTGATGATGGTGATGGTGGTGAGGGTGATGGTAATGGAGATGGTGGTGATGTTGATGGTGATAACAGTGAATGTACATCTAGCACTTCAGAGTTTATTCAATTTTTTTACCCCATTATTCATTTTAATCCTTCACAGTTCTGTTGAGTAAGTACTGGTTATTTATATTTTGTAGAAATACAAATATCCAAGGAGACCACCAACAGGGAAAATTGGAGAAGTTCCCCCAGTCACGGACATGGACTTTAAACTCTACCCAGAATGAAAGCATCCTGTGTGCAGCATAATCTCGGAATCAGAGCCAACCAATAAGCTGGACAAGGGTCTGAAGATCCCTTGTCCCTTCCTCGTCCCTCCCATTGTCCCCCTCCACCTACTCTTCCAAGCTTCCCCTGGAAGCCCGTCTCTCACTCCTGCAGTGCACCCTGCACTCACCCCAGCTCCTCAGGTGGCTTTTCAGCCAAGGCTGCCCTCCGGGCTCTGCCCTCATTAGCATTGCTCATCTCACTATCGCAACATCCTCAAAGCTCATGCATGATGGAGCGTGTGTTGGAATCTCCTGGCCTTAAGGGAGACTCGCATTCCACAGCCAGTGTGTGCCATGTTTGGCTTCCTCATTCCTCTGTCCATGGACACCCACAGTGCTGCCCCCTTTGGCTACTGTGAAATAGCAGCACCATTTCTCATGCTGCTGTGAATGAGGGCACACGTATGTGTTCCAGCCCCTGCTGCCAAGTATCTTCATATGTGCCAGAAGCAGGGCCCTAGATCACAGGGAAACCCTAAATCAGGAACTTCCGAGGACCCACCACACCCTCTTCCAGAGCAGCTGCACTTCTATGTCCCCCGCAGCAGTGCACAAGGGTCCCAGTGTCTCCACATCCTCACCAGCACCTATTTCATGCTTCCTGACAGTAGCCATCCTAATGGTATGAAGCAGTGTCTCACTGGGGTTTTGATCTGCGTTTTCTGAGAATTAGTGATGTTGAGCGTCTCTTCATGTGCTTCTTTGGAGAAATACCTATTTATGTCCTTTTCCCATTCTTAAAAAACCAGGTTTCTGCCCCTTTGTGGAGTTTAGGAATCCTTTATACGTTCTTCCTATCAATCCTTTATCAAATATATGGGTTGTCAATACTCCTCCCACTCCATGGGTCTCCTTGTCACTCTGTCGAGTATTCTTTGATGCACAAAGACACTAATTTTGTTCATAAAATAGTTGTCCTTTAAAGAAACCATGCACCTGGATTACCAAGCCTGAGGAAGTCAGCGAGATTCTCAGGTGCAGCCCTGGGCGTCACACCCACCAACTGGGCCTTCACTCGGAGCTAGTTTTGTGTATACTTATTCTAATAATTCAGCAGGGCCTCAAAATCGTCAGAACTTTTCCTTAATCCCTTTATAGTTATACTCTAAAACTCTCACAAATATTCATGGGCACATTTTATTTTACGCACCCAGGTAAATAGTATTTGATTATTGGTTGTTGGATTTGTGTTTAGATTTTTTCCTTCTAACTTCTAAGAGGATTCGGGCTATTTCTATATATTAAATCTGCTCAGAGCAAGAGAGTATTTTCTGTGGGGTAAGTGAGCAAAACCACAATGCCACGAGGCTCCCAGGCCCTGTGTCTTGGCTACTGGAGCTTCACAGGGTCTCAAGTTAAAAGGGGCTGGGGAAGGTGTGGTCATGGTGAGATCCCCTCACCCCCTGCCTAGTGCAACTCCACACTTGCCGATCCTCAGGCTCAACACCCCTGGCCCTCCAGGGGCCTGGAGCTCAGCCATGTCCTCCTGTCCATCCTGTCTGTCACCAAGTCAGCCAGCCAGCGTCCCCAGCATCACCATCTGCAGGATGACACAACCAGCCAGAGAGGCGGACAGGAAGGCTCACAAACCCAAAGGTGATCTTGACGCTGTGCCATTCTCCAGCAGATGCCTGGCAGCCTTTGTCACAGACGAGGCTCTGCAGGGAGTGAGAGAAGGAAAAGCCATCCCTCTACCTCACCAGTAGCCCTCCACGCAGGCTGCAAAGCACATGGGCCAGGTAAGCAGCGACCCAACACCCCGAACGCATGTGTCGGGAGGGCCCTGAAGTCCGCACTGCTCCTGTTGACAGCCACAGTGCCATTTCTGGAACCTCGGCTGGGTCGTTCGGGCAGGGGGAGTCCACCCCGCCCTCCTCCAGCTACCTGCCTCTGACACGGTGGTTTCATAAGTCCAGGTGAGACGGGGAGGCAGGCAGGGCTCTGCAGCTGACCACTCCACCTCTCTCCCCTTGCACAGATCTCCGTGCCCAGCCTTCAGATCCTCTGTTTTGTGTCATCTGAAGCTCTGATCCTTAAATGACAACGGAAAGAGAGCAAGTGGCAGGTCCAGGCAATGGCACAGTATTCTCCACCAAAACAAACTTAAAGAACTTCAAGTCTGCCCAGCCCAAATGCTCCATGGTGCCCAAAGCCAGGGTAGTGTAAATCACAGAATCCAAAGCCAATGGATTCCTCAGCATCGCAAAATTAACATAAGCTAGAAGAATTAGAAGAATGCCAAAGGATGCATCTCCAATTACAAGGCACTCCCAGGATGGCAGGCCCAGGGACATCAAAGCAGAAGTCTCCGGAATGAGATCTAGCTCAGGGTGAAGCTGGCGCCAGAGCTGGACCAGTGAGAAAAATCTTCTCCAAGCAGTTCTACCTGTTTGCGCTTAGTGCATTCCCAAAGGACAGAAACGTATTTGCGGAGATTTTTAAATCATCTCTGGCTTGAGACTAAAAAGTAATTTTTTTCCCACTGACAGCTGAGGTAGAAGTATGTCACTAATGCAAGCCTGTGCCAGGCCAGCACTGCAGGGTCCCAGACACCACTCCATCTCGCGGTCCCAGAGTCTAGGTATAAACACAGACCTGAGAGCAATGCGGTGTATGTGGGTTTTAAGTCGACAGCCAGCCTTGCTGGGGAGGAGCCCCTCATTCTGAGAACTGCCCTCTGTGGCTTGCAAGTTACAATGATTAGAGAAGATGGTGAGAGCAGAAACATAGACAGCAGGGGTATGAATACAGATGGGTATAGTAGGCATTGGGGTTTTGAGGTATATTTTTTACATTTTTTTGGTAAAATAAAAGTTAACAGTCTTTTGTGAAGCCTATGATAAATTTAATTATTAGTTCATGAAAATTTTAAAATTCCAATCTTCTCTTAGAGGAAGTGCAAGTGTTTGCTGGAGAAGAAGGAAAGAGAAGCCGGTGGACACAGGTGTAGGGGACAGCAGGTATCCCAGAGAAGGGCTCTATCCTCAGAGCAGTCGTGACGTGTGGCCTCACACAGGCCAAGAGTCCCTCCCAGGGAGATGTGTCCCCAGTGCCTGGGGGGTCTAGGCCACCTGCGCCCAACCCATGCTTGAGGCTTCACCTAGAGCTGCGAGTGTCCTGCCAAAGCGGATCGCCTCTGGTGGCCAAGTGGGGACCAAACCAGCCAGGTGCACTGCTGCTTGTCCTGCCAGCTGCACCTGGCCCAGGGGTCTGCACTCAAGATCTGGGCACCGCACTTGACCTGCAAGCTGCAGCCAGCCTGTGGACGGCATGGCCAATTACTGCAGCCACAGCAGGCAGACACAGATGGGCAGCGCGCAGACTCCAGTCCCCCTCAGAAATGCCTGGTGCTCTGCACTCCTTGGCTCTGACCCAGCAGGAGGAGTGGACATCATCCTCACATACAGGGATTGCAAGGCAGGCCAGCGGGAGGTCACCAGGCGCGGTCCCAGACCTTGCCAGAGCACTGGGCTCCCTCACCTTCATGTCCCTTTCAGGGACTGCATGGCTGGTCTCAGTGGCTAAGCTGTGAAAGAAAGAAAGACACGCTCATCAGCGACGGCCAGACCAAGCTAGGAACTGGAAATCAGTGCCCATCCTACCTCCTCATCCTTCCCCCGAAGCTGCATCGCTGAGTAACAGAAGGGGGTAGAGCGCCTTGGGGGCCCTGGGGCGGGCGGCCAAGCCTTGCCGGGGGATGCCAGGGATGCAGGAGGCTGCTATAAGGCCACAGTGGCACCCCAGATAGGCAAGGTGCTAAGCACCACCAGGTGTGGGTAGGTGGTGGGGAGCCCAGTCCTGAAAATGTTTCTGGCTGCCTGGGCCAGAGTCCTTCTCCTCTGTCAGTCCTAGAGAAGGCCATTCTGCACCCACCACTGGGCCTGGGAAGTCCCAGGTAGAGTCTCAGTCTGTGCTCAGTAAGAACAGCAATGCTCTGCCGAGAAGTTAGGTCTTCGGGTTATGTCCTGGACACACTCAATCTTTCTTTCTTCTCCCTCCCTTCCTTCCTTCCTTCCTTCCTTCCTTCCTTCCTTCCTTCCTTCCTTCCTTCCTTCCTTCCTTCCTTTCTTGTGTTCTTTCATTCTTTTTTCCAAATTAGCCACCAGACATTAGAGAAGGAGGCTTCAGCATGCTCCTGCTCCTGGGTGTTCCTTGGGGCTGTACTGCACCTTCCTCTTTCCTTCTACCCCCCGTGCCAAGAGGTTCAATACCATCCCACACTGAAGAGAAGTTGCCTCAGAGTCTTGAGGAGCTAGGTGGGCAAACTAAAGAGGAACTTCTATTTTGCAAATTTGATTTTTAATCTTTTAGGGATAAAAATGCATGCCTGCAAGAAGGAATATTTAATATAAAATAACTATTTTTTTTCACTACTGGTGGGCTGAGGATATGGGTCGGTGGTTGCGTGCCCCTGGGTTCAACCCCTAGTACAAAAAAAAAAGTGCTGCATGTTTATCAAAAATAATACAATAACATGGATAGCAGCAAAGAAGAAAAAAGAACTTGGTGCATTTTCAATTCAGCTATGTTCTGCCCCACATCCTCTGGGAGAACCCAGGGCTGGAGGGGCTGCCGTCCCACCAGCCCTCTCCACCAGGTTCTCAATGGGCAAATACCTGCCATTTTGAAACCTCGAAGGCTGGTTTTTATTTCACCCCATTTGTGTTTTCTTTCAGTGAGGTTCCAAGCCCTTGGAAGGCTTGCAGCCACATGGGGTGTAGCTACTGCTACTGTGAGCTGTTGAAAACTTGGTCTGTTCTTCTAGTTCATATTACTTCCTTTTGGACTTGTAGAGCACTTTACACAGGACAGTGGAATGCACATTGACACCTCATACACAAATGGAGTGTAGCTCCTCATCCTTCTGGTTGTACATAAGTAGAATCAGACCAGCCGGTGGTCCTGTATGCACATAGGGTAATAATCTGACTCATTCTACTGTCCTTCCTACCCCAATACCCTCCCCTCCCTTAACTGCCCTCTACCTTGTCCAAAATGCCTCTATGCTTCCTGAGCCCTCCACCCCATTATGGATGAATCCTCATATCAGAAAAAGCATTTGGCCTTTGGTGATGCTCTCCAGCTCATCCATTTGTCAGCAGATGCCAGATTTCACTCTTCTTTAAGGCTGAATTTCTTTTAACTTTTCTTTTGTTTCTATTTGCCCTCAATAGATTTACTTTTCTTAGACAAAATTTTCATCCTTTTTCAGAATAATTATATTAGAAAGTTCTTCTTAAAGCCAAACCACAATAATTCTGCTTCCTGAATTTCTGTGGTTTTATTTTTCACATTTGTGTATTTTACCTACCTTAATTGTATCTTTGTAGAAAATGTGTATTTGTATTTTACAAGATCAATTTTTCTCAAGATACATATTTTCTTACCCAAGTTTCTTCTTTCCAAATGGCTGGCGGCACCTGACCCAGTGCTCCGTCCCTGGAGCAGCACCCCCCCCCAGCCTTGCCTGTGACTCCAGTGCACACACGTCCACTGCCCAAGGCCCTCTGGTCTCTGGCCACTCCATCTTTCCAAGACAAATCCTCAACCAGCACAGTCGGTGGAACTCTCCTGAAGTAGCCCGAGCAACTCTCACAGGACAGTTTTTCAAAGAGGTCACCTGTGGGCGAAAATGCGTGATGACTTGTGTAATGCTCACAGGACGCAGAGGACGGAAACACGAGGTGGGACATCAGTGTGGGCCAGGTGGAGGCAGCCGGGGACTCCGGGACCATCAGGCTTCGGGCTGACAGGTGGGGAGATGGCCAATACTCAGGAACGGACCCGGCTTTGAAAAGAAAGTGGGAGTCAGAGGAACAGGTGAAGTCGGGGGAGGACCGCCAGGCTCTGCACTCTGGCTCAGCACCCACCCTTGGGCCTGTCGAAGGCCCGGGATGAGCGGGGCCCTGTGCAGGACAGCCTGAGGGCTTCCCCCACCTGGCAGGCCAGGCCAGCACATGCAGCGGCCCCCCAGCCCAGGCACTCTGAAGCTCCCTTGGCCTTTGAACGTCACTCTCCAGGTGCGTCCACCACTCAGAGGACTGCCGCCTCCCGGTGCAGCCCTGTGTGGGCACGGGGTGAATCTCCCCGGAAGCCACAACGCTGTCCCAAGGCCCAGAGCCTCCTCAAACATTGTGATGCGATTTTGCAAATGTTCTCTCAGACTAATTTTAGAAGAGAAACCCTTGTGAGCACCAGAACTGGGTGTCCATCGACCGCCATCTGGACGCCTTTCCAGTGCCCTCCTGGACCCTGGCTCTTGGTTCTGGTCCACTAAGTGGAAGGTGGTGGAAGGAGAGAGAAGGCCGAGGTCCCCCCTGGTGGAGCAGAGAGCACTGCCCACTGGTCACAGGCGCCTCCCACGTGGGGCATCGATGACGTGGGACACTGGAGCAGGCGCTACCCCAACAAGAAAAGGATGTGAAGGTCCCTCTGGACACGCGTCTGGGTCTCCGCAGAAAGCAGCTCCGGCATTTTCTCCCCACGAAAGGCTCCAGTGGGGCGGTGTCGCGAGGGTCATGAGGTCTTCAGGGAGCCCCTTCAGAAGAGACGAAGGGAGTCCTTGCAGGGTGGGAGTGGGCCCTTGGAGACTCCGTGGCTAGAGAGCCTGGCTCCTCCCCTGAATCTCTCCCTCCTGCCTCGGTGGCATGTGCTCCCTGCAGGGACCGTCCAGCTGAGGTCCTCACCAGGGCCCACGATTGCCGCCTCTGTGCTCGTGAACCTCCAGAACGGTGAGACAGAGAAAGCTCTTTACTTTGTAAGTCACCCAAACTCGGGTATTTTGTTATAGCAGCACATAAAAGACTCAAACCACTCAAAAACTGGGACTGTCCATTTCGGGCACAGCTAAATTTGTGTGCCCCTCAGATGAAAACTACTCTCTATAGAAGCCGCCTTTGATGTGAGACAAATTGATTTTCAGTATTTCCCTGGAGAGCACTGTGCTGGGGGCTTCTAAGCACAGACCTTGGAACTCAGGCTGAGGCTGCTCTTGTTCTCCTGCCCAGGAGCTTGGTGGCCTGAAGGCCTCTGAGGCAGATGTGAATGAACAGGGTTCAACCCAGATAAAGTCACAAAACAAGCAGGCGGGAGAGCTCCGGTGGGAACTTCAGAGCCAAGGGCTTCCGCCAGTCCAGGCCGGTCATTACTCCAGCTCTGTTATCATCGGTGACTGATCAAAAGAACACAGCTGCTTGTTTGCTCATCTAAACACCGTTCGGAAAGTGTCCGGTTATATGGCAATGTTTAATTGCAACCAAAATATTTGTACATCAGGTAAACAGTTAGAGATAGAAGAAAGGCATTGTTCGGAAAATGGATTAATTAGTATTTAATTGCTATAACTTGCAATTAATCCGTTAGTATTAGGAATGCAAGCTTGTAACAAATTAGTGACGGACAAAGGAAACCAACAAGGAATGAGGGATCCTTTGCCAAATCCATAACCCAGAGCACTGTACTCTCCTGCAGCTTTGAAACAAGTTAGTCCCTAGGAATCTCGAGGATTTACATGGGTTCAAACTCAATTTCTCTCTAACCTCAGACATCTTCTTAAATGGCTGGGGTGTACCCAGTGTTAGTTTTGATGACTCACTTAGAGGTGATGCGAATGCCTTGGCAGGAAGGGCTGTCTTCAACTGAGAGTGCATCTGAAAATAATTGGTTTGCCGCGAGGCGGGCGGGGGGAGGTGCTCGCTGAGACACTTTTGGAAGGCTGCAAACCCCCAAATGCTCGCTGCCTGCATGGATGCGGGCAGACTGAGCACCCGGCTCTGACCAGGCCCGTCCTGCCTGACCCTGGCTCAGTGCAGGAGGAGGGCCTGGGGGTCTGCTGCCGGCTCATTCTGCCCAGCCTGAGTTTGGTGTTGCCCCACCTCCCCTGAATGGGAGAGCTTGGGAGCGCCCTCAGGGTGAGCACATTCCCGGTGCCCACGCCTGGCAGGGCCAGGACACTGGGCTGAGAACCCACCTGAAAGCCTACGGGCGGCCACCCCTCCAGGGCCCAGTGCCGAGCCACACCGGCCCCCGCACATCGAGGAGCCGACTCCAGCTGCTAATTAGAACCGAGACCCCCCAGACAATGGGGGTTGAAGGCAGCCCGGGCTCCCTCCCACTCCCGTCCACCCACCGCCGGCTCTTAAAGGCCTCTCTGAATTGTTGGCTGTCAGCAGAACAAGTGTGAGCCCCTGGATCCCACAGACAGCAAAGGCGGGCAGCGGCCTCTCAGGCAGGTGATGTCACCCAGGTAAAATTGCACTGACAAGCTTTTAATTAAAGTTTTCCCACACATCTTTCCACGGTCCCTGGAGCGATTATTCATTATGTGCCGACTGCCAGCCAATTGTGAGTTGGGAGGGAAGTGTTTTATTTTCAAAGCCCTAGCTGACAGCGAGAGAACACTTTGTTAAACAATCTGTTTACGTTTTCACACACACACACACACACACACACACACACACAGTCTTGCTAAAGGGGAAACGGCTGAGCAGGCGTTTAGCTTGTGAGGCAATAATTAAATACATCTGTGGCAGAAACCACTGGAGGGGGACAGCCAAGCCCCTCTGTAAACAGCCACCCCGTCCTGATGAGCCCCAGCAGCTGGTCAAGGAGAGGTGACCCCAGGCCGGCCCCGGCTCCAGCAGGTGCAGCAGCAGGGTTGGGGGTCCGTGCCCTCTGGTAAGAGGGGCTTGTCACCAAAGGAGACCAACTATGCCGCAGGGGCAGTAGGAGGACACCATGGGGTGCCCTCGGAGCTGCTCCAAGGCTGCCCACGTCCCTGTCTCTGAGAGCCTGGCTCTGAGGAAGCCCAGACTTGGGGGTGCAGGAGCTGTGGATGGGCGGACCCCGGGGCCCTGCTCCTGCCTGTGCAGTTCTGAGGAGTCCTGCTCCTTCCTCATCCTCCAAGTCTCCACCACAAAGACACGGAGGGGCAGAAGTGAGGCAAACTCCACAGGTGACCCTCACGTCGGGCCACTCGGCACCTCGTGGGGCCTGGTCCTTTAGAACCCATGGGGCTCCATCCCAGTTGTGCCCCGGCCGCTGTGAGGCTGCCAACACGGGGCTGACCTCCCTCGCCTGGTTCTCCACACACCTGGGGACAAGAGCACAGTCTGGCACCAGGGGCTGAACTGCAGGGTGAGTCCATCACGTCCCTCTGTCCTGGAAAGAACGAGGGTCTCACGGGGCCCCAATCTGTGAAACTGCCCGAGGCCCTGGGGCCCTTATCGGCCCTCCCTCCTGTGGCCGCTGCAAACTGTGGCTGAACAAGAAGGGCAGAACCATGGCCTTGTGCCAGTGGACCCCGCCACAGGGAGGCTGGGCCTGTCCCTCCTTCTAGAGAGTTCCCAGGAGGACCCGGAAGAGACTCCTTGAGACGGAGCAGGTCCTTCCTCCACCCAGGCCCACCAGGCCTGTCCACGCCTCACACCCACAAGCCCTCCCTCGGCTTCCTTCCTTCACCCCTCTTCCTGCCGGAAGGACTGCCTGCCACGTGGAGGGAGAAACGCATACAGTGGGCAGTACCTGGTGGAGCCCATGCTCGTCCCAGGTGAGCTGCCCCGGGCAGGCGTCCTTCCCCGACCCTGGCCGAGCAGGCTGGGAATGCCTGGTGGCCACACCTTGGCAGTGCGCCCCTGCCCTGGCCTCCTGAATCTCCCTCCAGCACAGCATGTTGGGTCTCGCTCCCATGGAGCTGACATTCCATCCAGTGAATGTGGAAAGAAGCTTTGCATCATGCAGTCCACCTCGAGGAGCAAGGCCCAGAAGTGGCAGGAGTTGCAAAAGGGACATCACAGGGTCCAGGAACACTACAGCTGTCTAGCTTTATCTCAGAAGCAGCAGAGCCCCTGAAAATCTGCAACCAAGGAAGGGTTCGATGTGACTTGCACTTCAGAGAGAAACTTCTAGTGGCTGGGTGGACAGTGGGAGAGAGTGGACAGAGGAGGAGGCAGGGTGCTTGGGAACTTGACGGCCACGGAGAGCAGAAGGAGGGCCAACCAACAGGGGGGCAGGATCCCGCCAGAAGGGGAAGAGGAGGCAGCTCTGGGGAGCCTGTCCCGTGAGCTCATGGCGGGGACCCAGCGGCCTGTGAACACGTGAGCCGATGGGGGATGAGTGGACTCCACTAATGGAGGAGAAGAAACACACCTTCACTATCTGGGGTTGGTTTGGTGAGCCTGATTTGGCAGGACGCATTAGGCATTTCTTTTTTAAAGGGAAAGGAAACCTTGCCATCGAGTTGTGGGGTCTCACCCCTGAAATCCCATGTGGCTATGACTGCTCAGCCCACACTAAGTGACCAGTGCACTTCCCAGGCAACTGAGGCTCATCCCCGAGGACACAGCTCCCACCTTGATCTCCAGGGTGCCGGAGGCCTGGCCGGGGAAGCACTCTGGCTGGGCTCAGCATCCCAGCCCCAGGCAGCTCTGCTAAATCATCTTGAAGTGATTATGCTCCTTACCGCGGGTCAGCCCAGCCCTCACGTTGTCTCCTCACAAGGCCCCGACACTGCGGATCAGAGAGGACCCCCACTGGGCCTGTTCAGTCCTTGGCTCCACAAGACATGGCCACGTATCACGGTCCTGGTGAAGCTAAGTCTGGGGTGATTTGTTTTCATCACTGAGAACCGGAACAGATTCGCTGCTGGAGGCCACTGTGGAACGACTAAATCAGTGGCAGTGGTCTTCAGGTCCCGGAGAGCAGTGAGGCTGTGGCAGAAGGCAGACAGGACTCGGGGTTGTCACTGAGAACTCCATGAAGGTCACTGGGAGACCTTGTCAGAGAAGGAAGACCCTCTGGTCAGTGCTGGAAACGCAGCCCGGCAGCTACCTGTGGCAAATGGATTGTTTCTTCAGAATGTTGAAAGTGTCCACTGTCTTTATGCTGTTCGTTGTGAAGTCAGGGAGGGATGACTTCAGAACAAACGGCTGTTTTCAAGCAGCATTGGAGAAATGGAAGATGCAGGACACGCCAGCTTTCAAATCTCCCTCCCTCACATCTCCCCAGAGATGAGGCCAAAGCAGTGCTTCATGATCTTCCAAACCAGGGAATCTCCCGAGGTCTCCAGGACACACCCCAGACCTGGCCTCTGGAAAAGGGGCTCTGGGCGCCTGAAGGGTGATTCTTCTCCACCCTCAGGGAGCCCAATGTCCAGAACCTGAGAGTTCTGCAGCGGGCCTTCACTAATGGAGTGGTCATGGATTGACACGAAGGAGCCCACTTTTACAGACAGTGTACCAACCTGGACTCAAGGGAACAAGTGGCGAGAGCCTTTGGAGCTACAGCGTGGGGCATCAGGGAGTAGGTCGAGAAGGGCACTCAGTTATGAACTCAGGTGGTTTCATGGAAAAGGGGACTCAAAGCTTCAACAGGAGCCAAGAGGGCAGAGCCAAGGCCCACAGGAAGCAACCACAGTGTGTGGAACTCAGATTTCATCAAAGAACTGGGAGCATGTCCCTGGACAAATTTCAGATTGCTGAGGTCCAGTGGCTCGTGTGTGCCTTCTGTCCTCCCCTCTGTGAGCAGAAGTATCCCTCATGGTCAGCCTTCACCTGCCTGGGCATCGTGCGTCAGGGAGAGGTAGAGATGTGAGTGACTTTTCCCAAGGACCACACGCAGAATCCTCGTCCTCACAGACCCTCCCCTGATGGTGGAGTGCTGGAGGAAAGCACAGCCATTTTGCACAAGTGCATGATCCGTAGCCAAAGGGCAGCCTGACAGTCTTCACGGGAAAGAGAGCCATAGGATCCTGCGACACTGCTCCCAGTGAGACAGAATCCTCCTTCTGAGTCTGGGGGGAGTGTGGTGGTTTGAACTAACACATGGCAGAGGAACATTTGAGATTCCTGAGGCTAGTCCACAAAGGACCCTGACCGGAGCCTGCAGTCAGGAGCCCTGTACCACCCCATAAGCAGCTCCAATTCCCCAAGCCTCCCATGCGGTGAGGAAGCCCCAGCCATCTGCAAGGTCACAGAGCCCCGGTCTAGAGGCACACGGAGGAGACCACCTGGCCCGTCCGGCAGTGGTCCCATCCCCCAGTGCACCTTTTGTTCTCCAGGGACACAGCCAGGAGGAGAGAGTTGGAGACAGACCCATCAGAGGCAAAGTTTTAGGGCCTGGCCTTCCATTGTGAAGCTGGATGTGGTGAGGAAGGACTACGCACTGCAGACCAGGCAAGCCTCCCCCTCCTGGGGAAGCCAGGTCTTTCTTTGAAGTCCTTTCAACCCACAGGTGAGGCTCATCACATCAAGCAGACACACTTCCCTGGAGGATGTTACGTCTGTCTACAACAGATCCTGCCAGCAACTCCTGGACCAGAATATGTTTGAGTCCCAGGGTCTCACAGCCCAGTCAGGGGACACAGGAGTGACACAGCCCTATTCCTGGGGTGGCCGGTCCCTGGATTTTCCCAGCACAGCTCAGAGCTTGGCAGAGCCAAGACAGAAGCCTCTGTCACTACCCATAAGATGGCATCTACACCACTCAGGTTGGGCGTCACGCAACCCTAAGAACTGGACAGAGAATGAAGGCATGGTCCTTCCAAACCGAGGCCGACCTGCCCCCGGCTCACCCACAGAAGCCCTCCTGGGGGCTACTCCACACCTGCAGCCGTGGCATTGTCTGTACTGCTCCTTCCTGGAAAGTTCTCCTGCAGTGACAGAGGTGAGGGGCGGGCCCACTGTTTCCAGATGAGATCATCATGGGGGAGCTGTCGTGGAGGTGGGCAGCTCTCGGCAGGCACGTGGGGCTCTCGGACGCAGCACGCTGCTGAGCGTGAGGCAGGATGGAGGGAAGGGCAAGGTCCAGCTCTCTGTAGCGCTCCTGTGGCTGAAGACTGGGCTGAAATGGGGGTTCCCTGATAGAACCCCTCTTGGGTGCAAGGCCACATTCCAGATGTTCACCCCCCAACACCAGGCATTTGACGGCAACTCCAATGTCTACCAGGAGGCAGGGGGCGGGGAGTAAGGAGGGGAGGGGGGTCGGCAGGGCGCTGCGTCAGGAAGTCTCTGGGGAGATGGAGTGCTGGGGACAGAGTTCAGAGGTGACAGTCACAGCAATTGAAAATGACCGTGGCTGTGGAAGAGGGACCCCCAAAAGATGCCACACCAGACCCTTGGACCTGTGAACGTGGGTGATCTTACATGGGAAAAACAGACTTTCACAGATGGCTAAGTGAAGGCTCTGAGAGGCAGAGCCTGGTCCTGTGGCCTCACATACCATCAGATGGCCCTGCAAGAGGCAGCCAGGGAGACTGGACACTAGGGAAGACTGTCTAGGAGGAGCAGACAGGAAGGGTACAGCCATGAGCCACAGGACCCCTGCTGCCACCAACAGCAGGAAGAGGCGGGGAGGACCTGCCCTGGAGCCTCCGGAACCCGAGGCCCGTCCACACTGAAATGCCGGTCTCCAGAAGTGAGACAGACACTGTCTACTGTTTCAAGCCACAAAGTTTTGGCAACTTGTTACACCAGCCACAAGAAATGAAGACAACCCCCAGCCCAAATAAAAATCACGTCTGAACAGAGTGCCGCATGAAGCCGCCCAGGGCTCACACTCGTGGACAGCCCCAACTCCACAGTGGTCACTCCACACTCAACCAGTCATCCTGGGACAACGGCAGTGAGGGACAGAGCCAGCCAGAGACCCCACATCACACTGAGATACAAAGCTGGACAGTGGTGAGCCAGACAGACCCACAGACAGCCGTGGCCCAGGACGCCTGGAGTGTGGTGGTGGGCATGGTGGGCTTGCGGGAGGGTGGTCTGGGGCTCGGGTATGCTGACACTGGTCCTCTAGATCCAGACGACTCTTGGCAGGACCCAGCTCCGGGAGAGGGGCCGGCCAGTCTGGAAGGCCCTCGGCCTGGGCTACGTGGGACCCACAGGTATCCTGCAGCCACACCCTGAGCCCAGCTCCCCCTGCACTCTGGATAAATATTGGAAATGAGGAGGCCATCACTCCTGGTAAATAGACTGAGTCTCTGGGGCTTTCCACTCCTGGGCTGCTGGGCTAAGCAAACAGGGGCAGAGGGAGCTTTGCTAGGCAGGTCCCTGTGCCTCGGTTGAAACCCGGTAGATGCCCCGCGTGGGGGTCTTCCTTCCTGTCCTGCTCCCTTTTCTCTCTGCTTTCGGGCTCCTTCCTCCCACCCTTCTTCCGTTGCTGCTTTTCTTACATCTTGGGAGGCAGGAGGAGGCTACTGGCGGCCTCTCCCCTAGTCTGGGCCGACGGCTACCTCCTGCGGGCTGAGGCCGGCTGGATGGCACGGTGGCACTTGTTTCCTGTGTTGGTCTCCTTCTTCCTGTTTGACGTAGCTCCTGGAGGCCAGAGCCCTGATCTTCGCGAGTGTGGACTCCACCACCCGCTGTCCCATGATTGGATCTCTCTGTCTTTACTGAGATGTGCTCAGCTGTGACACCCGAGGGCTCAAACCTGCCACGGAATCTGCTCGTAGAAAGCAGCAGTGCAGGGCAGCATCCAGGGGCGTCCGTGGTTGCTGGGAAGTGCCTAAGAGATTGGATCTGGACAGACAGCAGTGCCACCTGCCCGGCCATGCCCTGGCTATTCCCCAGCAGAATCCCGCAAAGCAAATCTACAAGCCACAGAGAAAGCTTTCCCGTTACCCTCAGGTAAGGCGAGCAGGAAGCAGAGGCTGCATCACACTCTGGTCCAGGCTGTGTCTGCCATGTGGGTGAGACACAGCACAGCATGGCCCTGTCCCTGCTGTCCAGCAGTGCCCTGTGGCCAGGCCCCGCTGTAGCCTCACTTTTCACAGGGACAGAGGAAACCTTCCATAGAGGTGCAGACTCAAACCAGAGCACTTTGGCCCTGTCCCCACGGGCCCCTTGTGGCCACAGTTCCCTGAGGTCCGATCAGGAGAGAAGCCACTGCTGTGGGTCACAAAAGCCTAAGAGAAGCGTGGCCTGGTGGAGGCCCCTCAGCCTGAGGGTCCCCCGAGGGCAGCCCCAAATGTCACACCTGGGCCCTGGCCAGGACACAGGCTCTCTCAAGGAACACTCAGGAAGGCTGGCCATCGCCAAGCGGCTCTTGGTCTTCGATGTCATGAGCTCTCTCATTTTTTTTTCTTACTCCTCCTCTGGCAGGAATATCGGAAGCCAAGGGACATGTACTACCAGCTG
This sequence comes from Spermophilus citellus, assembly GCF_964194105.1. Classification (NCBI taxonomy): domain Eukaryota; kingdom Metazoa; phylum Chordata; class Mammalia; order Rodentia; family Sciuridae; genus Spermophilus; species Spermophilus citellus. The sequence continues at coordinate 286,619,062 of NC_138182.1, read as the reverse complement.
CCTCCTTAGGTTGGAGCAGGAGCCTCCCTGGGCTGCCGCTTGCTCTTCAGCGTGGCCCATGGTCCCCTCCAGTTAGAGGAAGGTAGAAGCAGAAGCGGAAGAAGAAGCAAGTGAGGAGAGAGGGGTGCTGTCCACGCCCACACCAGGTGTGCACAGAGGTGTGGGCACCCACCTGTGCGTGTGGCTCACAGATGTGCTGGGGCTTTGGTACCTAGGGAGTCCTGAAGCAGGTTGTGCAGGGAAAAGGATCTGCAGACGCCTCCCGAGAGAAGTCGGTCGACTTCCAACAAATCAGTCACGATCTTGCTTCCCCCGTCCGCAGGATCTTCTCAAGTGTGAGTTACAGAGTGAGCCGCACAATCTATACTTTCCCCATCCTCAAAGGCAGGGCATGAGCATCAGGGTGCTCTTGGCAAATGCGAGTTCTCTGAAATGACTCACAAGAGAATGGAAGATGGCTCCTGGGGCTCACCACTGAGCTGTGGATTGACTTCCCAAGTGCACACAGGCCCAGCGGGCCACCCGCTGCAGACCCCAAGCTTGCTCCTGTCACACCCGGCAGAGAAAGAAGCACCTCAGTTGGGGTCCCTCCACCTGCCTCACAGCTGCTCTGGGTCAGCATGTCTGACCTCAAGGCGTGATGGTGGATTTCAGGCGTCTACTTGACCGGACCAAGGAATACAGAGAAACCTGAAAGCATAAGGCTTGTGTGCCTTCAGGGTTTCCAGATGGTAGCATGGGTCTGAATCCACCCCTCACACTGACACCAAACACAGAAGGCCTCTAGAATTCTCCCACCCAGAGCTGGGATACCCTCCTCTCCTGCTGTGGCATCAGGGCTGCAGGTTGGTGGCTTCTGGACTCCTGGACTTGTGCCAGCAGCCCCTTACTGGGACACTTGGGGTCCACCTTGACCCTGAGTTTTCTCCATGGTTCAGAGGCCCTGAGCTTGAACAGAGTCTGCAGGCGACCTGGGGGACTTCTCTTTCATTGCGATCACCTGAGCTTGTGCCTCTAACGAGTCCCCTCACATGTCCATACACATGTCCTATCAGATGGCTCAGGCTGCAAACCTGGAGAGATGTAGCCTCGGACACTGACGGGGGAGTCACCTAGCCCCAGCATCCTTACTGCAAAGCACTTTGAACAAGAGGACACGAAAGCAGAGGAGACCTGGGTCAGCCCCAGCCCTCCTGAGACATCTGGAATGAAGCTGAGCAGTTTCCCAGGAGGGGAGCCTCGTGCTGTTGGGACTGGACTTTCCCCGAGCAGCAACTCGGGAGTCAGGTGCTCCTGCATCCACACCCTGAGGGCTGCTCAAGGGAGACCGGGTGCAGAGGAAGGGGCAGGGGAGCGAGGCAGGGACGGATCTGCTCAGAGTGAGCTCCAGCTATGAATGAGCAGGCTGTGAGGCCACCTGCCCTCTGTGCTGTGAGCACGCACCATGAGGACGGGAGGAGCTGTCACGGGTCACCTCCTTGTTGCAGAGGCCACCTGATGAGACCCGAAGGAGTCCTTCTCCTGGCCTCTGAACACACTGTGACTCAGGTGAGCACCTGGCTCCCTGCCCTGTCCACCCCTCAGGTTGGGGAGGAAAGAACTTCTTAGGGAAAGTGGGGCAGGGACCTAGAAGGGGTGGAGGAAGGGTAGGTGAGGCCCAGGAGAAGTGGGCAAGGACTTGAGGAATGCGACCCCTGGCCAGCCTTGATGGAGACAACTACCATGCCCTCTGGGCTCCCCATAGGGCCGCAGGCCTCAGGGCTCCACCCAGAGCCAGGGGCCATCGGGGAGGCCACAACTTCCAGGGAGCTGCAGGCCACTCCTGCTGGCCCTCCCCACACGGTGGCCTCCTGGAGCCCACAGTCAGATTCACCAGTGCCTGTGGGCCTGCGTGGCCTGCACCTGGGTGTCCACACCTTCGTGAGGGGACCCTGTCCTGGCACCTCAAGGACTCAGATACTGAGGAAGGGAGGTGACTGAGAGGTGCCAGGTCTGTTCCCAGCCAGACCCGGGCCTGGGGAGGCCAGATGACCAGAAAGCTCCCACTCACCCAAGAAAAGGAAAGGCTCTGTGCTCTGAGGGCTGGCTCCTCATGGGCGTCCCCCAGAAATCAGGCCTGCGTGTGACCTCACGCAGAAAGTCATGGGCCAACACCTCCTTGCCAGCTCGGCACACCTGGCCAGGGCCACCCTAGAGGCCCAGGCCAGCAGCTGGGCCATCCTTGCCCACAGGTCTGCTTTCTAATGCTCAGATCAGTTGCTTCCAGGGAGCCGGCGAGGACAGATGGTAGCTTCCCACCCCTTATCTCTCCCAGCCGTGTGCTGCCTCCTGATGACACACGTCGGGTGCAGATCAGAACTGACGGAGGCAGGCGGCACCGCCATTCCTACCCATCAGCCAGCCCCAAACCAACCTGGAGATCGCCAAGGAGCCCGCCTCCACTGGGGCAGAGCAGATCAGCAGAGGCCCCGCGGCCTCGTCGCCACAGCCAACCCGTCCAGCCGCCGAACGGGAAAGGCCACGAGGGAGTGGGAGTCAGCACACATCCATTCAGGTCTGGACTTGGCCCCCTTTCCGTGGGGCGTCCATTCAGCCGCCCTTATCTTTCCGTCCTCCGTCCCTCCCACCCTGCGCCTCTCCGGCCCGGCCGCACACCACTCAGCTTTGATTTCTTTCAAATCCGCATGAGGTCTGGGAACTGTGCCTGGAACTGAAATGGAGAAAGCCATCGCCAGCCTTTCCCTCCCGTCTCTAATTCAACCTCCAGTCCAGAGCCAGCCCTGCGCCGGGGGCCTGGAGCCCCCTCCCACGACCCTGCTTTCTGAGCCCACCTCTGCCGCAGCAGCTGCCCCCACCTGTCCTCCCTCCTCTGAATGGTACCTGCTAAACCTGGGCCACATTCCCACCCAAGAATTGGGCAAGAGGGGGCTGCACGGGACACAATGCTACAGCTCGAGGCTGCCAGACTTTCCACAAGAACCACGGACAAGCTTCCCGACTCCTCAGGCCAAGGGACGGCTGGCGCCTGCGAGCATCCCATGCCTCAGTAGGGCTTAAAATATCGCCCAGAATCTGACCACCTCTCTGCCACCCGACTCCTGCTCCCCTTTGCCAGGGGTCTTCTGACTGTCACGTCCATCATGAACGCCCTGCTCTGACAGATCCTAAGGCCGCCACTCCCTGCTTCTCTTATGTGACATCTCCGTGACATGTGACCATCTGAAGCCTCACTCTTCCTGGGCTGCTGGGCATTGCAAGCCCCCGCCCGCTCCCCCAGCCCCGTGGGCTCCTTCTCTGCGTTCCTTGCTGGGTCCTCTTCCTCGGATTCCCTGAAGTCCTGAGGGTGTGCTCAGTCCTCTGTCCCCTCTAGCCCTGGGTGGCCTCCTGCTCTCCTATGGCTTCAAGGCATCCCACGTAAACTCCTGACTCCCCAATTCACCAAATCCAGGTGCCCATCTGCCCATTGCCATAGGGACCACCTACTGCCACACAAAGCCCAGCATGTCTGCAAACCCACCCCCATCCTGAGAAGCCCCGTCCTGGAGCCCTACTGGAGAAACCCCTCGTTCCTCAGCCTGCCACCGGCACCCTCACCAGCAATGTCCCTGGTGCCTCCTCTCCCTCCACCCTTCACAGTGCACCTCAGCAGCTGTCCATTCCACCCCAGGGCATCTCCACTACCCTGGCCTGGGGCTGACTGGCACGACCTCCACTTGCAGACCCCTGGTGTCCCTCATTTCCCTGCCTTCCTTGTCCCTCTTCCTGCCTGGGTGCTCACGTTCGGGGCTCAGTGTCACCTCCTCACCCTGTGGAAGGCTTCAGCTGGGTCCAGCCCTAGGTCAGCTCCTCCCCAGCCGCCTGCGTCCCAGACCTCGAGCCAGGCCACTCACCAGCCCCCGGGCAGGCCCTGGCCTGAGCTAGCCATGCAGGTCACAGAAGGGGCACCCCCATGGGCCAGTGCTGCTGTCTGTCACTCCGACTGCAGGGTTTCGTGCCTGGTGCTCATGTACAGACCCACAGGTTGAGCCCCTCCTGTCCTGGTGGGGAGCAGTCTACATCCCAAGCCGCCCTCTGGCAGCTCCACACAATAGGCTTTGGAGAGAGCAAAGCCCCAGGCACCCCCAGCCAAATGTCCCAAGGCCCTCAAGTGAGCCGTGGGGCTCTTCCAGGCAAGGTGTGCAGAAGCCCTGAGAGGCCACGCTTGGCACAGGGCTGCGAGCGCCGTTCTGCCCCATTGCTTCCTGGAGCAATGAAAATAATAATAATTCCTGAGACTTTCAGATTCAGCCTCCCAAAGTACTTTTCCAGGGACACGCTTTGAAAGAGCACTGTGGAAAATACAGTCTCGGTGACACAGGACTCGGACATCCCCATGATTTAGGGGGCGAGACGGGTCTTCTTGAGGAGTCCGTTTTGTTTGTTTCTGACGTGTCAGAGGAGCATCCATCTTTGAGCTGAGCTCCTGCCAACAGCATTGGAACTCTGATGGAGCCCCGCCTCCCGCTCGCTGTGTCTGCAGGACGTGTCTGCCCTGGGTCTGCACCCCAGCTCCCGTCACACCGGGATTCAATTCCAAAGAGAGTGTCCACAGATAAGGTCCCCGGTGAGGTCCACAAAGCACAGGAGACAGGGTTGTGGAAAGGCACGAGCGGGTGGGCCACCCAGGCGTCTTCGTGGTGTATGAAGATTCTCTCTGAGTGAGCACACAGACGGCAGTTACAGCAGAGCCTAGGCCCACCACAACGCTGCTAGGCATGGGTCATTATTAAACACCTCTTGTATACCGGGCACCTGCCAGCCTCTGGAAAAGGGGGCGGGGCTGTATCCTCAGATTGCTCGCGTGCTCCTCGGGAGGACACGCAGCCCAGGCGCAGAGTCCACAGCACCCGGGGCTGAACGGAGGCCGTGTCCCCAGCGTGCCCCTCCTGCTCTCTGAGAACTCAATGAGAACGGCAGAGAATGGCACTCAGTTCTTTCCAGAAAGCAGAGGAAGAACCTGCGGGGGACACGCCTCTGGCGTCACTGTGCGGAGGGGGCGGTGCTCTCCAGGTGACCTGGTGTTTTGCAGGCCTGGCGCGCTCTCCTCCCCAGGTCCTGCCGAGGGTGCTGAGTGCCACGCCAGCGGTCCCACAGACCCGCTGCTGCAGAGCCGCGGAGTCCATTGACGTGTCATTGAAGACCTGCCAGGGCCCGGTGACAGTTCTACTATATCTTATGGGTAAGGAGACAGGACGATGTGCTAGATTAATACTTTGCCTTTTTAATCTATTAATCTACCACCTTTGGGACATGATTGTAAATCCACTGGAGAGCGAGGTGACTGAAAATCATTCTGGCCTGACAGCTTCAAAAGACCCCAAGTGGAACGTGGCAAGAGGGTCTCGACCCACTGACATGAACAAGGACAGCGTTGGGAAGTCCCGGCTCTGCACGCCCCTGTAGAGAGGATCTAGGGTACACGAGGCGTGCACCTGGGGCTGTCCCTACCCGGCAGGGCAGAGGGACCAGGAGCGTGACACCGGCTCCGAGCTGGTGTTCGTTGCTGATGGGTCCTCAGGTCCTCGGGGTCCTGGGCCGACCTGCTGCCTGAGCTTCGGGAAGAGTGGCCGAATCACCCGAGGTAGCTGGGGAGACAGACAGATGCGGATTCCACGCAGCCCAATGGCCTGGGAGACATGGAGCCTATTTCTTTTAAAAGCTTAGTTTTCGATGACACTGAAGCAAAATACATGGGCATTTTCAACACATGATTGGCCCCGCGTCCCTAGTCAGATGCTGTGTTCACCAGCATGCTGTCCCCATGCCCAGGGACGGAGCCCTTGGCCAGGCTCTGCTAGGATGTACCAGGGCAAGACTGTTGAGTGGGCTTGGAAGGAGGCAGCAGGAGGCCTGGACACAGCGGGCAGGCAGCTCACAGGGGCCACGGTGAGGCAGGCCACTCTGGTCCTCCTTGCTAGCTGCAGGGTCTGGGGAGTGTGACGGCACCGATGGGAGTGCCCACCCTCCAGGGAAGGAAGGCACCCTAGGTGCTTAGACGGGGTCCTGAGAGTCAGGGCTGCAGCGGGTGGGTGGGGGGTGCTGCCTGCAGCTTGGAGGCCAGGTGTGGAGACTGAGGTGAGATTGGCTCCTGGGGGTGAGTCTTGGGAGTGATGTGTGGAGGAGGTCCTGGGGCCATGGCAGAGCTAGGAGGAAGCCTTTCTACTACCCTCTTGACTCTGCTTCTCCCGGCCTCCAGGATTGCCTCCCAAGTAAACAGCTGGCCCCAGATCCTTCCTGTGTGCACGGAGGGCAGTGGGGTCTGCTGTGGGGAGGGGAGGCTGGCTAGAGGGATCTGGGTCTCAGAGAGTGAGCCTCTTTGCATCAGCAGCCCTATGGAGAGGAAGAGTGACGAGGAGGGGGACCACAGGGAAGGTTCTGCAGGAGTCAGGCCACTCTACCAGGACCAGGATGCACCCAGGAGCCAGGCTCACACAAGCCCCCCGACAGCCGGTGCCTGTGATAACCAGGCTGGGACCCACATGTCTGTCTTGATCTGCGCAGCTGAGGGACAGATTCCTTTTCTCCCACCACACTGCCCGACACGTTAGCAAAACCATCACTTTTTCTCTCCCGCCCTGGACATCTTTCTAATTAGTTTGTTTTTTAATTAGAAGAGAATGGTTCAGCCTTTGCATGGCTCCCCAACTTAATGAGCTCCTCCAGATGTTGAATCGGAAAGGAGGACCCACAGAAATGAACAGTGGACGCTCAGTACAAGAACTGCCCACAGATCCCTGTGGAACTGTCCCGAGCTCTCACCTCACCCTTAAGTAGCCACATGCCCTCCAGGGTGGGCACAGGTGGGGCCCGGTACTCCCCGGCTATTCCCTGCCCTCATCGCACCTGTTGCCCTGGGGTCCTGCAGCTGGCCCACCAGGTAGGAGACCTTCCTACCTCCCCTCTGCTGGGGGCCAGTTCCACTCTCCACCTCCTCCATCACACTTAGAGAGTTTGGTCTATTTCCTCTTAGAAAACTGACTCAAAGAGGCTTCCGCTTCTCTTTGAAGAGATGCCCTGTTTGAGACAAGACTGTGCAGTGACTCCCTGTGACCATGGCACAGCTCTCATAGGCCAGGGCTCCCACAACCCACTCATGCCAGTGCTGCAGGGGGCTGTACGCAGAGTGACCTGTGCCTCTCAGCCACAGGTCAGCTGAGACGCAGGGACAAATGTGGCCCCTGTCATCCAGCAGCCTCCTGTCCCTGACAGACCCCACCTCCTTATCAAAACAGGGAGTGGCTCTAATGGAAGGTCAGGTCCACCAGCAGCCGGGCTTCTGGCGTTTCTCCTCAAGGGAAATGAGGTGGCCCATTCTCTATCCCAAGAGCAGGCTTGCTGACTGAGAAGGGTGGCCCAGAACAAGGCCCCACGTCCTCGTGTTCCCCACAGATTCAGGCTGGGAACCGCCCCCTCCTCCCAGTGCTCACTGGAGATTCTGCCCCACACAGGGGCCCCCGGGGCTGCTCCTCCTTCTGGAATGTCAAGATTTCCACAGACTCCCCGACCTCACACTCTCTGCACCCCAGACTTGCAGCTCCACTTCCGGAACCTCCCTTGGTCTCCCCAGGTAGAGGAGAAGTGGCAGGCCTCTCTCCCCAGCCTCTTCTGAGGTCCTGCCCACCACACAGCTCAGGAGCCGCCCGGGCAGCTGCAGCCCTCAGCCTGGTCACCTGGGTCCCAGGGAGCTGTCTCCCCCAGGAGCCCCTCTCCCAAGAAGACATGGAGGCTCCCGTGGCCACTGTAGGTCAACCCAGCAACACAGGCAGCACACGGCAGGCCACCTGGAGAGCTGTAGCAGGTAGGTGGCAGGGGCGACCTCCTGAGCTTGTGACACCATGGCCCAGAGCCACCAACTAGGTCACCAGCCAACTGTGGCCCATGAAATTATTAGAGCAAATTACACGGCAAAACAAAGCCAAACACGGTTCTGTGGCTTTCACTGCTGCATAGACAAGGGCAACTCTGGCGGAGGGCGAGGGCGGATGGGTCACGGCATGCACAGAGATACAGGCACCTAGTTCTGAGGTCTTAGATATCCTGCTCCAGTCTCCCCCCATGCGCACTGGCAATACAACTGAGATGATGGTTTGTAGGAGTTTGTCATAAAAAGCAGTGTGTTTGGCTTCTGCCATACACTTTTGCCTTTAAGAAAGTGTCTTTGATGTTTTCTGTCTTTTGTGAACTGGACGAGGTTCTATTTAGCCACTGCTGTAGTTATTTTCATGAATATCTTAGTGTAGAAATTTGTTAATCCATATTGTTGTCATTGAAGTCTAAACCAACATAATTATAACCACTTAATACAAGATTTAAAACTCAGTACATTGGACTCTCCTCCACGGTCCTCGATTTTCTTGACACAGCACAGTGCATGCCACCCACAGCCTTCCCTTCGAGGGGAGGGGTCCCGGGCACCCCGCATGGTGAGGCCTGATGGCGGGCTTTGGACCTGCTGGTTCTTCTTCCTGACCCCACCTGGCCTTGGCTGGCAGCCAGGAGATGGCCGGCTCACGTCCACTCCCAGTCTTCCCACGCATCCTCCAGCGGCAGAGTCACTCTCCAAACAAGCAACCAAGTGACACGCTCTCTGCGAAGGTCAGCTGGGTGTTGGGTCTGCATCTGTGGTACATCTCCAGCTGCAGTGACCCAAGGCCTCCTTCAGCAGGGTGGGCACAGGCAGGGTTAGCGTATGTAGAGGTCAGGGACGCTGTCCAGAGGAGTCCGTGGAGAAGCTAAGAGGTCCATCAACAGCACACGTGTGTGTTCTGCCTCTGCCTCTGAGACCCAGAAGCTGATTTCCCTCCAGGCCTGGAAGCCCCCAGGACTTGCCTCCAAGAACCCTGCTGTGAATGCTTCCGGGGGAAGTTAGACTTTCTATAAGATGCCAAGGGTGGAAACATCAGTGGATTCCCCCTCCCATCATAGAGGACACCTGGTGACACTTATCCCTCCACAGGATGGATTCCTCTGACCTGAACCCCCGGCCCAGGATCAGGGGCTGTCTCAGGGACCTCAAGCTTGAGAAAGAAAACTTGTTTTTGATTTTGTTTTCCAGTCCTGGAGATGAACCCAGGAGTGCTCTACCACTGGGCTGTATCACCCTTTTTATTTTTTATTTTGAGTCAGGGTCTCACTAAGTTCTTGGGCTAGCCTCGAACCTGCCATCCTCCTGCCTCAGCCTCCGGAGTCTCTGAGATGACAGGTGTGCAGCACCATGCCTGGCTAGAGAGCTGGCATCTGGATAAGTGGTCAGAGGCTCCTGGCTCCTCCCTCCTTGAGGAGCAAAATGGGCCCTGAGAAGGCACATGCCAGGGCAGACCCCCAGGGAAGGGCACCCCGGTCATTGCCAGGGAAGGAGAGAGATGACTTCGCTCTCCTCGGGCTTCCCCCAGGTCCTCTCTCCCACTTTCCCCAACTGTCCAGAAATCCAGGCAGCCTGGCCCTCCTGAGGCAAAGGAAAATGGACTGCAGCCCTCTGCCTTCCTGGCTGGAGCCGGCCAGCGTGGAGAGGTGACGACAGCACTGGGCAGCAGGGGCTTTTCCTCAGTAGCCCGGGATCGTGGCAGCATGAGTTCCACGTGGTGGAGAGGGGAAGGCACAGTTGGCAGGCCCGGCCTCCCTCTGCGCCGCATGGGGGCATCTAGCAGCCCTGGTGTGCTGGGCTTCATAGGGTGTGGACGAGCCGCTGTCCTGGAGCGGAGGAACCTGGCGGAATCAGGCAGAGCACATTCTGCACTTCTAGTCCCCTTCTCTGGAGCTTAAAATAAACACATTTGCAGAATCTAATATACCTTTCCCTTGAAAATAAAGTTGGTTCATGCGCAGTCTAGGCCAGAAGCCCACAGTCCAGGCACTGGCTGTGCTCAGCACCAGCCCCCACGGGTCACCGTTGACAGAGAAGCAGGATCAGTGGGGACAGCCCCCGGTGCCAAGGGCAGGGCCCTCTTCCCGCTGCAGGAGCTTGGTCCTTCCCGACGCAGAACTGGTGAAGCAGGTGGCTTCTCGCCCCGCTGCTCCCTGGCTTCTGCTCTGAGGTGTCCAGCTCCGCTCCAGCTGCTGACTTGTGAGCAGTACCCATGGCCTCGGAAGGGTCTTCCCACGGCCACCCCAGCCCCTCCCACCCTCCAGGGGGAAGCTTGTCAGCGGTCCTGGGCTCGCCCAGCCCCTCCCCTTGCAGTGCTGACAGCTGTAGACTGTCTCCTCCAACCCTGGGCACGTTCATGAAGTCCCCTGGTGTCGGCCGGGCAGCTGCCTGCGCCCCTCCTGGCTTGACCCTGCGGCCTCTCCCTTGGCCTGGGGCCTAGCTGCCCAGCTCTGGCTTCTTTCCCTCTCAGATTCCCTTCTTCTCATGGCTGCTTCTCCCACCCAGGCCCCCGGGTCGGGCTGGTGCCCATGTCTCCAGCCTTGTCTCTCTCACTCCTTCTGCCTCCACCATGGCTTTGTGTAAAGCACACTTGGGGACCTTCCAGGAGTGTCTCAAGGCCAGATGGCTGTCTCCTGATCTGCAAACCCACGGATGCACTCCCTGGGGCCAGCACCCAGTCCCCACAGGTCCCAAGTTAAGCCCTTATCAACACCAGAACAGGTGCCAGGGACCCCAGCGCCCCGCCTTGATAGTGGCTCCAGTACACCTGTCAGCCCACCAGGGCAGCGCTGCGCCGACCTTCACTAAGCCCTCCAGACCTGCACAGGCTCCTCCCCATCCATCTCCTCTGGACACTGGCGCTACTCCCTGGGTAACGTCTCTCATCCAGAACCACCCACGTGCCCTCGTCTGCAGCCTCCCAGAACCCAAGCCCCAACACTGTGGCTGCCAGAGAGCTTCTGACATGACAGGAGCCCCCACAAACCTCCCCTTGCCCCACAGATGAAAGTACAATTGCACAAAACGTCACCTGCCCAGGGTCCTTCGCAGTCCTCTCTGCATGCCTTGTGTGGCAGTGCCGCGGGGAACGCTGCCTGTGGTTCACCAGCTCAGGGCCACATCCAGCCCCCAGACGCCCCAGGACCCATCCTGTCAGCCCACACCAGACACCAGACACCAGAAACCATCTCATGCTCATACTGCGCACTTTCAGCCTCAAGTAGGCGAATCCCACAGGAAATCGGACTCTCACTTTTTGGAAATTGCAACATATTTTATCAGCAAGACAGAAGAAAGAAAATATCATGCCATAAATAAATAAATAAATAAATGGACCACCCAGGGAGAAGCGCCGTTCCCTCCCATGGTGCAGGCACAGAGTGCTTTGAGAAGACCTTGCATAAGCCAGCGACATCCACATACTTAAAACAAGTCATTCAAGGGTGGCCACTGAGCCAGGAGCCCCTGCCAGCCGCACAGGGACAGGGAGCACAGGAGCATTTGACAGCAGCCCACTGGTGCCACCTGCTCAGGAGCAGGCTATTAAAGCCAGGAGCTACCTCTGGCTTCAGCATTATTTGCAAATCTAAAATAGCACAGTGTTAAATATATATATATTCTAACAAGTAACTTGCAACTCTGAATGCATCAAGGTGGCTGGAACTTACCACGCTTAAGGTATTAAAATCGAAGTCGATGGCGGCAGCACATTATTCATTACATCAAATGGAGATGCCTTTAACTTTATATTAAATTCAATTTAAATGCCATCAAAACCATGGTTGACAAAGTACTGACAGATGAATATTTTAGAATGATTCAATAGTGGTAAACTTTATTTTTTTACCTTGAGGCAAGGTGATGGGCTTCCATATGCAGTAGGTTGAGCTGGGTTTGTAGTGACATGGCTTATGATTTCCATAAAGTAAAATTTTATCTTTAAAAAAATGATTTTAAAGGGTTTAAGTCTTGAACTCTGAAAACATTTCTTCAGGGTTCTTTCTGCTTTACTCATTATTTTATGCTATGAAATCTAATCCTTATCCTACTCTCAAAATATCTCCTGGTTTGGAATGAACAATTAGTCATCTTAAAGGTCTTATGTGTGAGGTTGGTATGCAGTAATATTTCATCCTGATGGTTCCATATGCAGCTTATGATCATATAGGGAAACTGTCTTACATGATAATTCATTAGCTAAGTAAACAAAAGGTTTAATTAATTGATTAGCTAACTAGACTCTGCAACTATTTCTGATAAATTACAGGCAAGCTTTTGTCTGCTCCTAAGAACAGACTTGGTGTGGGAGTCTGCAGGCCCCTACAAGGGGACATCACCTCACCACACTGACCACAGAGAGTGGTAGAGACAGATGACAGGTAGGCGGGCGGGTGATTGCTGGGAAGGTAGGTATGTAGATATATGATAGATAGGTAGGTAGGTAGGTAGACAGACAGATGAGATATGATGGTAGGTAAGTGATACAGGGATACGTAGATTAGACAGATGATAGAAGACAGTGTAGACAGACACATGGAGAGATGGGAGCCAGTAGCTAGATGAGAGATGGGTGGAGAGACACACGGATGAGTGAATTACAGGTAGACGTAGAGAAGCAGATCTCTGCTCTGCCCTGAGCAGCTGCCAGTCCCAGCTGTTCCCATGAAGCCCTTGGAATTCCAGAGGACATCGTCCTTCTCCAACCTTTGTTCCAGAGTGGAGACTGGCTTCCCCGGCTGTGCTCCTTGGTGGGTGTTCACTGTGACTCATGTACAGGGAGCACGTTCTGGAAAATATATCCTAAAGCATTATTATTGCATTTGGCCTGATGTATTTTTAACTCCCTTTCCTTCGTCTCTGGCTGACATTCACTTCTCCCTAACAGATGTCTCTGCTTCAGAGGAAGGACAGACAGAGCTGAGAGCCAAGAAGACACTGTTTTCCTGTGCCTCTTTCAAATGGAGCCCACTAGATTTGGAAACTAGGCTTTCTTCCCCAGGATCTTTCTTCCTGAGCTCTCCAGGCCTCCTTGGAGAGGCCACAGGACAGAGAGGGTGGCTGAGTAAGTTGGACACAGGCAAAGTGTCTTTTCTGCCCACAGAGGGAGAGAAGGACTGGAATTAGGGTTCCAGAGACTCCTCCCCACCCCGGCCCGGGTCAGCCTGGACCACAGACAACGAGGAGGACCACACTGCTCACATGCCCGGGCTCTGAGACTGGGTCCTGGCTGGCAGCTCCTAGGAAGTGGGCTGGGTGTCTGCTGTCAGGGGTCACTTGTGCCCAGACCCTGGAACAAGCCAGAGCAGCCCAAGCCAGGGTTCCAAGCCAGAGAGGGCCAGGCTGGAGAGACCCAGGAGGAGAAGGCTTGAGGCCCTGATAGCCAGGCAGGGGCCCAAGAGGTGAGGAGCATGAAAGGCAGAGGATGCTGCGAAAGACGTGTGACCGTCCTGGAGGACCAGGGGACCTGGCAGCAGCTGCCCATGCCTCGAAGGCCCTCCCACCCAGGGCCCTCCCACCCAGCATGCAGGAGGTTGAGGCCTTACACAGGGAAGAGCCAAATCCACGCATCCAACCACTGACCCTGCCTGGATCCCAGCAGAAAGCCCACTCCCTCCCCGTACTGCAGTGGACACAGCTCCTCAGGCCACTTCACCTCAGGGCAGAGGGCTCCATGGACAGGAAGAAGAACAGTGGAGCTTCCAGAGGGTGCCACACTCCCCCCCATGCCCAGGGCCACCCTCCAACTCTGCTCCCTGAAGCCTCTGGGGATGACGTGCTCTTCTCCGTGAGCCTCACCATGTCATTAGTGCAGGTGGTGTGGACATCAGCCAGGAGGTCCCTCTGAAGATTATGAATGGAGCTGCCGTGTGACCCAGCTGTCCCCTCCCAGCCACATGTCTAAGGAACAGAGATCCGTCCTCTGAGGCGGCATCCGCACCCCCATGTTTGTTACCACACTAGTCAGTGTGGCCAGGAAATGGAAGCAACCCAAGCCCATGGACGGATGGACAAGTAAGGTGACATGGTGTTTGTGCAGAGTGGGACACTGGGCAGCCTCTAAATGGCTGGAATCCTGACTGTGTGACAACGTGAGTGGACTGGGGACCACCGTGTCGGTGAGAAGAGCGGGTCCAGCCCAGCACGACCTTGTTCTCACGTGGACATAATAAACGCTGTTCTCACAGACTTGGAGGAGATGCAGAGACTGAGGAGGAGAGTGAGCCCTGGGCGCCGCTGCAGGGGGACCAGACAACCACGACCAGCGCACGTCCCAAAAGCTAGAAGACGGTCGGAATGCTTCACCCGTGGAAACGAGGAGATAAACATGTCTGGGTGATTTAAACATTTACATTATGTACATATATCAGAACACCACCACGTCCCGTAACCATGCACAATTTTCATGTTTTTATGTATCAGTTAAAAAAATTAAATAAGAAATAAAATTGAGATATTGTCAGAGGAGCATGAAGGAAGGACCTCAGCATGGAGGACTACGCTCATTCCTCTCCTCCCAAGACTTGCTGGACACCTGGTCTGTGCAGGGGGCTGTGCTAAGGTGACAAACACAGCCACAAAAGGCATCTCGGCTCCGCCCAGGTCGAGCATGTGAATCTGCTTCTCCTGTTCTCAGGCCCTCGACGTGGCATTCACGGTCTCTGCAGGGTGGATTCCGGTGACTTGCGTTGTTCCTTTCTTCCCTGTCCACAGAGGTCCATGTCAGAGACCCCTGCAAGCCGACTGCACATGTGAAGAAGTACCTTGGTCCCCGGATGGGAGCAGCAGCTGGATGTCGTAGCAAGGACCCACCGTCCCTGGACCCCGGCCTCCCTGGGCCTCGGCCACCTACCCCTGGGCAAACCAACTGCTGCCCTGCCAGGCAGCCCCTCTCCACAGACACTGGCCAGAAGGAAGGGACAGGCTGGGAAACCAGGAAGGCGTGTTTTGATTGTAATTGGAGAGAATCTTTCTCCCCTCCCCCTGCCCCCACCACACACAGAGAGCAGACTTTTCCATTTTGTCCCATGGGCTCCAGCTGTCACCCAGCTATAGCCACAGAACCTCTAGGGAAGTGCATGCACAGCTGTCCAGCTGCTGGAGGGAGCAGGAGCAAGAGGGAGGGAAAGGGCTTCCAGAAGGGAGGGGTGCCGGACATCAGCCACTGCCACCTGCCCGCTGAACTCAGCCCCTTGAGCTGTTAGCTGTGCAGGCCCCTCGTGGCCCAGGAGGACGCCTGGAACCAGCCAAGGCTCCAGCCACCTGCAGCACCATGTCAGGTACGGACTCTCAGTGAGGAGACACTGTGTACGGGGACACTGGAACCCTCCCTCGGCTGCTGGAGTGCCTTCTGCACATGCCACCACTGTCCCCAGGATTCCTGTCAGTCCCTGTCCCACCTGAGCAGGCCTTCACTTGTAAGGGACAGGCCCCTTCACCTGTTCCCAGGCAGATCCGAAGCATGCACAGTTTGAAGGGCAGCACTGACCAGCCTTCCAGAGGGGACCATGTCAGGTGTTTAATTTCGATCGCCCCATTATTTTTATACAATTTTTTAGAAAATTTGGCCAAAAATACTTTGTAGTTGTCTAAAATAACTATCTTTTTAAAGATTTGCAGTAGGTGGGACAAATCAGTATACAAATTTGTTTAATTTCTACATTGACAAAGAAATAAAATCAGTCACTGCTGGACAAAAAACGAAGATCTATGACCCTGGCCAACAGGGATTCAAGGAAATAGACCCAAACGGACTTGCCTTTCCGTGGCTCTGCAGGCCACAGAATCCTTTCCACGTGGGAACGACTTTCTCATGTGATGGCATGACTGAAGTGCTGCGTTTGCTGACTCTTCAGATGACTGATTGGGGACAAAATTACCTCATGATGATATATATACACACACATACATGTATTTATATATCATTTTCCAGTGCAAAAAATGAAATAGCTGTTTTGAAAGGAATCCGTATTTTTTCTACTTAGAATCCCAATATGCACATTTTTGAAATGAATTGCAAACGTCACTTTACACTTTTGTAACCATCCCTGCATCCCTTGTTGTGATAGATGGTGGGACCTGCAGATTCTGAATATACTGTCCCTGATTCTGCGTTTCAAAGTGGAAGCCATTATATTCTCTGACTTTTGCCAAATTGCAAGCAAGTGGGGTGAGCAGTGACCATGACCGTGACGGGTCCCAGTGCTGACTTGGCTCCTACAGAGGCTAGGGACCCGGCAGACCTGCAGCCTCCTGCGACCTGGAGGGAGCCCCTGACTCTGGTCTGTCAGGGCTCTCAGGAGCACAGGACCTTCAGTCCTGGCCACCCGGTGTACACAGTCCCCAGCTCCTGAAGATCCCTGATGAAGTTATCACCAGCAGAGCAGGACTAGATCCTGCTACGGTCTCTTCTCCTCGGCTCAGGCCCAAATGGGGCATCCTTTGGGACTAAGGCCTTTACACACTTGTGTTCTTACACAGATGAACTCATTGGTCTCGGGCAGAGTTTTAGGGAGCAGGTAAGTCTGAAAGGCAGCACTGACCAGCATGCCTTCCAGTGGGGACCATGTCAGGTGTTTAATTTTGATCACTCCATTATTTTTATATAAACTTTTAGAAAATTTGGATATAAATACTTTGTAGTTGTCTAAAACAACTATCTTTTTAAAGATTTGCATTAGGTGGGAAAAAATCAGTATACAAAGATGTTTAATTTCTACATTGACAAAGAAATAAAATCGGTCATTTCTGGACAAAAAAAGCAAAGATCTATGACCCTGGCCAACAGGAAGTGAAGGAAATAGTCCCAAATGGGCTTGGGACTTCACGCTGTGTAGTCAGGAACTTAGCTCTTTCTAAAATTCCCAGAAAGGAATATTCATGGACTCTTTTAATACTGCACCTCTGAAGTCCAGAGACGGCATGCTCATCCTGGTCTATGTTATCCAGGAGAAGAGGAAGCAGGGCTGGGATCACATGGCCACTGCACCGTGGTGACTCTCCCACGCGCACAGCCTCCCGCTGCTGAGCCCCTGGCCAGGGTCCTTGTTTAGCCCCCGGGATGTGGTGGTCAGCAGTTCTCGGAGACTCTGCACTTGTGGGTGGGGAACCATGGGCAGGCAGTGCGGGGAACAAGTGAGTACAGGGTGGGCATTGGTGAGTCCCGGCCTCAAGGACCCTGAGTTTCCCTCTGACACCCCCAAGGGCATGCGCAAGCTCTCTCCCTGTATTCCAGGTGAGGCTGCACCCCTCCCCTGGGCTCTGGATGGCACACGGGCAGAGTCCTATGTTCAAGGCTGGTTCAGGGCTGGGCACCTGAGAAGGACCTTCCTCAGCATCTGCTGACCACTGTGGTGACTGTTCAGAATCGACACAAAGCCCCGGGGCTGGAATGGTTGCCCTGTGGTCCTCACTGCCCTCCTGCTCCAACCCAGCGGGTGCTGAAGGATCTGGGACCCGACTCCCGGCCCCATGTCACTGCTCACAGTCAAGGGGCTGTTATCTGTAGGTGCATGTTATCATCAACTTGGAAGCTTGAGAGGGTAAGCAGAGCCGAAGCTGGCAGCCTGCTCCTGACCCACCAGGGCTCATGCCAGCGGCTCGCTGGGCATCAAGGACTCCCCTCACCCAGTCAGCCAGGAGCCCCACCTCGCTTAGTGCTGAGCCTCATTAGGAGCCTCAGCTGGGCTCCAGGGAGCTCGCCCCAGATGACAGCAGCTCAGCCTCGTGTCACTGCCCTGTCACGGCACGCTGTGCAGGAGAGAATTTGTGTCCTCCAGGGCAGAGCGGGACGCCTGGGGCCTGCTCCAGTGTGGTTCTCTCTGTGGCCATCCACTATGCCCATGAGCCTGTCTCTATGTTAAAGAGTGCAAAGGGGACTCCCCTTGGGCAGCAGCCTGGGTGCCCACAGTCCTCAGCATTGCAGGCTCCTCCTAGAATGTGGTGTCCTCGGGTCCACCTTGCTGCAGGTGCCACACTCAGCTCAGTTATTAGTTTCCGGGCCAGGATGAGCAAGAGCGCTTCCTGCCCAGCCCTTCTCTGTGGTGGCAGGGAGCTCAGGGGGGCAGAGTCAGCAAAGGACTGGAGGACAATTTCTGAGGAGAAGCACCATGCATCTTCAAAACCGAGTGACAGGAAAGAACCACAGTCCCCTGGATGCAGGGGTGTGGGCCCCGTCAGCCACCCCTGCGTGAGGCGCTGGCTTCTGTTTCTTTCTCCAGTTGTACTGTTGCTCAGGCTGCATGGATTTCAAGAGTGAGTGCAGTTGACCAAACCAAGGCTCAGTTGGATGCACCCTCCTCCTCCAGGGCTCTGTGTGCAGTGGGCTTGCAGCAGCTCCGTGTTAGGCCCACAGTCACAGGGCCTCTCTTGGATCCGGGCTCAGGCTCAGGAATAAAATCAAAAAAGTACAATTAGGCAGCAAGATCGAGTGGAACACCAGAGGCAGCGGGGACCTGGGCGGCACCCTGTCCTCGGCACCTAGTGCATGCCAAGTGGCAGGAGACAGCTGGCCAGAATTCCTGAGTGCCTGTAATGAGGGGGTTCTTCCTCATTCAGAATGGTGATTAAATAGAATGAGACTGATATTCCTTGGTGGGATTTCCAAAAAAAGATGGCCCTGGAAGACGTTCGCCCTGTGCATCCAACCTGGACTCCTATGGTGGGAAGCAGAGCTTGAAGACGGACTTGGCCTCTCGCGCTCCTCCTCCTGCGCTCTGTCTTTCCGAGTGTCCTGAGAGCTTATTAGACCTGCTGGGGGCCGTCCCGTTCATCTGTGTGGCTTCTTTCCAAGCACAGGGCCTGGGAGGAACTGCTCCCATGTGCTCAGAGCTGCGCCCCCCGGAACCTCTGTGCCAGGGTCCGCAGGACACCCCGACACAGCTGCACTCTGGCTGGCGCTCCCAGCTCAGATCCGAGGCAGAACGTCACTTAATCTCTTCTAAGCTCCTGGAGAACTCAAACCCACAAAACTTGTCTCATTAAGCACTGCGTTTTGATGGGGTTGGGTTGGGAGAAGCAAGAAACCAGACTGTGTTTATACAAATACACACTCAAGAAACAGCCCCGGGAAGGTTAAAATGAGACTCCCAAATAAACTAGTGCCTGCAAAGGGCCACGTGAGCAACAAGAAAGTGACAGGCACCCTCACCCCGCGTGTGGCTGGGAAATGTGTTTGTTTGCCACATCCAAGGTCATTTTTGTCACTAGAAAAGTGGTTGTGAGGAATTATTAATACAAGTTTTGAAAAGCCCTGTTGAAGCCGAAATCAGGATCTGGTGCCTATGACAAGAGCGCTGTTTTGGATTCTGGGTGGTTGGGATAATGACTGCAGGTCTCCTCCTACAGATGGAGCCGTGACAGCTATTCCGGGCACAAGTGCAGCATGCTAAGCACGCTAAATGCCTTCTCGCCTCCCACATCACCCTGCTGTTGGGAAGGGTGTTTTTAAATGTCTTTCAATACCTCTCTCGATCCCCAAGGGCCTCAGAAAGAGCCGTCCAAGTACACGCCCCCCGCAGCGACTCTCAGGCCGCCCAGCACCTGGGAGATGGGGCACTTCCTTCTCATCTACCTCAGGGAGCTGTCCTCCAGGAGGAGATGCTGGGGTTGGTCCCCGAGCTCAGCCCCCGCCCCCAGGGATGGCATGGCTCCCACGGCCACAGTCAGGGCGACACCTCCCAGAGAGAGTCGGGGTCCACCAGCTCTGGGACAGCCACCGTGACCTGAGAGTCACACCGTCTCTGCAGTTTCTGGAACATGCATATGGTGTTCCATGTCCTCTTCTGTCCCCCATGACCCATGGGCATCAATCAATCTTATTTGAAATAAATTTTGAACGTATGCACAAGGGTCTCTGTGGTCAGGAGTTGCACTTCTCTCAAATACCGAGAGAGTAACAGGTGGCATGAACCTGGCTATCTAACACCACTGGCTAACACTCGTTCCAGAGCCTGGTGGCTTTATTGTTTATTTATTGGTACTAGGGATTGAACCCACAGGGCTTTGCCACCGCGTCACATCCCCAGCCCTTTTTGTTTGATCTTCTATTTTTTATGTTGAGACTTGATCTGGCTAAGTTGCTTAGGCCCTCACTAAGTTGCTGCGGCTGGCCTGGAACTGGTGATCCTCCTGCCTCGGCCTCCCCAGCTGCTGGGAGTGCAGCCAGGCTCTACCACGTGCTTTATGATGTCCCTTGAGCAGATGGCTGTCATGCATTCAGGTGTCCTGCCTCACATAGGACACAGGAGCTCAAGGACCCACTCTGCCCACCAGAGGTCCACGTCAGTGAGGCTCAGGCCAGGTTCTCCTGTAGTGCTGTGAGGTCACTCTCCATGTATCGTCCCTGCCCACCACTGAGTGAAGCCACCTCAGGATGGCTGTCTCCTTCTCTTTGTTAGGGTCCTTTAGGATCAGAGTCACACTTAGGAACTGTGTCCACAGCGTCACTCACATTCTAGAAATGGCTTATGAACAATTAATTCTAAGGTATCCATCCTCCTAACAAAACATTACGAAAGCAACACAATAGTTAATGGTATTCAATTAATTGAATGATATATTTAATAGCTTTACCAGCATTATCACATCTTCTGATCCCTGTGTCCTCTGAGCTTGCTCTCTTTTAAACATAACCTTCACCAAAGTCATAATATGACTTTGTTATCACTGGGTTCAATCGAAGCTGAGAAAGTCTACAGAGAAAATCAACTTTTCTTCCAGATAATCAACTAATCACTATGTCTAATATCCTAATATCCTTAAAGTCACGTAGAATAACCAGGCAGCCGGATCTGAGGACATGAGCCACGTCTGCCAAGCTTCTGTGTGGACATGGCTTTAGGGGTGATCTTGGGCAGTCCTCCCTGGCCCATGGGAGGCAGTGGAGGCCAGGGCAGAGCCAGGAGTGGTGGCTCACACCTGCAGTGCCAGCCCCTCGGGGACCTAAGGCAGGATGGCCAGCCCAGGCCAGCGTGGGCAGCTCTGTAAGAGCCAGTCTCAAAATAAGGAGCAGGGAGTCAGAGGAAGCTGGACACACAGTCCGCTCTTCTCCGGCTTCGGATGCTTGGTAAATAGATGTCTAAAGAGTGTTTTTCAAAATACTCGGCCTCACAATGACGACTCCAGCAGACACTGTGTGCCAGCACTGTGCCCAGTGAGCCAGTGAGGAGGCACAGCACCTCTCTAGAGGCCCACGGTCCAGTGGTGAAGACACACCCGGAGAGGTGCTCACGATGTAGCCCACAGGTCAGACGAGGGCTTCCAGTGGGTCTGGCTGTGTGGACAGGCTCACTTGGATGGCCTTGCAGACCCCTGGTGATGGAGTCCCTGGTCAGGAGGTGCACAGGGAGCACCCCCAGAAAAACATGCAGACCCCTAAATGTGACATCTTTTTTGTGTGTTCAGAAACTGGCGATGAGGGCTGGGGATGTGGCTCAAGCGGTAGCGCGCTCGCCTGGCATGCGTGCGGCCCGGGTTCGATCCTCAGCACCACATACCAACAAAGATGTTGTGTCCGCCGAGAACTAAAAAATAATAAATATTAAAAATTCTCTCTCTCTCTCTCTCTCTCTCTCTCTCTCTCTCTCCCCTCTCTCACTCTCTCTTTAAAAAAAAAAAAAAAACTGGCGATGAGTCTCTGCTGAAACCAGGAAGTGTCTCACTTGGCCCAGGTATGCTTGAAGGAGGCTGCTTCCTAAGGAAAGGGAAGCCACACGTCCCCTGGGCTGCTCACATCTCCATGTGACTGGTGCTGGGACCATCAACAATCCCAAAGTCTCCCTGATGGGCTCGGCAACTCCACGCGTTTTGCATGGGGGTTTCTGTTCAGCACCTAGACATAACTCCCACTCCAGAATTAGGCTGCAGGCAAGAGCCCGGGCATGCCATGAGGGGACCAGCAGGTCCCCTCCAGGGATGGAGTGGCCTGACCTCCTGGGCACGTGTGCCCACGGGATGTTTAAGGTCTAAGTGACTTTGACTAGTGTTCAAGCCAAGAAGCCCAACAGAAAGGGGGAAGGATTTTGCAGGCACTGCAGGAAGTGGCTGTGTTTCTGGGGGTGTCCTTCAGCTCACTGTCCCTGCGGAGCACTGCCTGGGGTCAGCGTGGCCGGAGCAAATGAAGGGAAGGTCTATGGGGGCACAGCCGCGCTTCCTCTGCCTCAGACTCGCTCCGTTTCTCGAAATTTAAACTCCATAGGAGAAGGACAGACAGAGACAGATATGGATATGATGTAGACAGGAAGAGGCAAATGCAGACACACACTGATACCAAGACCTGGCTACAGAGCTCAGAGACACGGCAACGCTGATGGAAGGTGAACGGAGGAGGCTGCTTCTGAAACCAGGAAGACCTGAGGCCCAAGGCTGGGTCTGCGTTGGGGGCTGGGAGAAGCCCACCTAGTGTGTGGAGCCGAGCTGGGCAGTGGAGAACGCTGCCCCCTGCGGCCAGCCATGGAAGCTCCCCAAGAGCTGCCTTCCCCTCGCCATTCCCCTCCTGCTGCTGGGTTTGGCAAGCCCCGGGTGCAAGTTTTCCACAGATCGACTTCAGGAAAGCAATCCACTCTGTAATGACACCGTGGCACACCCTATAATCCCAGTGGCTAGGGAGGATGAGGCAAGAGGATCGTGAGCTCAAAGCCAGCCTCAGCAATTTAGCCAGGCTCTAAGCAACTTAAAGAGTCCCTGTCTCAAAATAAAATGTAAAAAGGGCTGGAGATGTGACTCAGTGAATAAGCACCTCTGGGTTCAATCCCAGTATCAAGAAAATTAAATTAAATTTTAAGATAAAATAGAATCAAAGACCCTCTGCCATTGATCTGTGGGTGAGATTGCACATTACTTGCAGAACTGAGCCTGTGCTCATTTGTCTTTCCCTGCATATTTGCACAGATCTTTAGTCCTGGAGGCCATTCACTAAGACCACTCCTCCGGTGAGCACGACAGGCTGAGACCCCTCCCTCCACGGGGATCTCCTGGGGCCTTGCCACTGTCTCCATTCCACCGTGGCATTCCTCGCCCAAGGGTTCATGGGGGTGGACAGGAGAGCAGTCCATCACCATGCCAGAGGGGAGGCTCTCCACCCAATAAGACTTGGGTGGCCTTCACCCTGCTGGGAGCGGGGACAGGCAAACCCTCGCTGTTGGATGATGTGCAAGTTATCAGCCTCAGTCTCCTCACTGCCGGATGGAAGCATGGTGCACTGCCATTCTGCAGCTTTGTGAAGATCTGCAGGAAGGTGACAGAGTGGGCACAACTTAACCCCAGCAGGTGGCCTCCTCACAGGAATCTCTTGGTGCTCCAGCACCCCCTTGTGTAACCTGCTCAGAAAGAAACTCCACCCCAAGCCACCTGAGGGATTCCTGAGGCGTTTAAATGAGATAGTGTAAGAAAGGTAAATATTAGACACCTGGTGCTAAATCTGAGGTAACCCCACTACAGTGGGACCCGCCTGTCACAAAGCCACTAGCCAAGCCCCTCCCCAGGGCCCAGTGCACAACATACACTTGTTTCCCTTCCGAACACTGAGCTCCTGCTCGGCTCCTCTAGCTTTACCCAGATTACTGGGATCCACGGGCATGAGCCAGTGGCCATAGAAGCCATGTGGTTTTTAATGAGCGGAGCTATTTTTAGTCTCAGAAACTGTGACCTGACGATGGGCCACCTGTGCCCACCTCTTGTGGCCCTGTGACTACACAAGAACTTCACACCCTCCTTGGCAGCTGCCAATTTAGACAGGGTCCAGGAGGCTAGGTCCCTAATCCCTACGTCAAAGGCACTTGTGGTGGCTGTGAGGCAGCCACACCAGCTAGCCCCATAATAATGAGGCCAGCTCATCTCACCCTCCCACACCCAACAAAACCAGGAGCTGCCCACCCACCGTCCCGAGAGCAGAGTCCTCCTGAGGCCAACAGGTGAATCCATAGCAGTTATTCCTCTCCCAGGCCCAGAACACTAGCTGCGGCGGTGCAGAGGGTGTCAGCAGCCACTCACGAAAGAAATAAAATACCAGGAGGAGAGGAAGATTTCCAGAGCGTTTGCCGGTTTAACTTCTTGTCAAGGCCACTCATTAAAATGAATAGCAGTTGGTGTTAATAAAAACGGTTTTAAGTTTCATCTTTGAGCCTCTGCTTTATCAAAATGTCTCAAGAGCTGGGGAGAGAGCAGGAGGAGGAAGTGGCCCCTCCAGGGAGATCAGGTGGGAGCGCCCGGGCCTCACAGCATCCTGGGCACACCCCTCGCACTCTCTCTGCAGTTCTACATCTCCAACTACAATTAATACAAGGTGTATTTCTAAGCAGAATTGTGAACTTAATTGATGTCCTTGCTAAAAAAAAACATCATTTAGTCGGTGATGGGAAAGCCGGTGAGGTAGTGGTTGAGCTTGTAGCAGCCAGAGTTCCCTCTGCTTGGTGCCAACAGAATTGGGTCCTTCACACACAGAATTTTAGTAGAAAATGTTTCAGTGAAGAAAACAAGATCCTGCTACTCCCTCTGCATAATGGAGAGAGGGGCAAGTTAATTAAAGTTAATTAGCTGTGCGGAGCTGTCAGCAGGGGTGGGTGGGCGGGCAGGGGGTCTGCTGTTGCTCCTCTCTGCTCCTGATGACTCCCTCTCCTGGCCGTGGTGCCTTGGACCTGCCCCGGGTGTCCACATGGCCTCCTGTCCTGGGTGTCCACAGGGACTCCTGCCCCAGGTGTCCACATGGCCTCCTGCCCCGGGTGTCCATGTCCTCCTGAGCTGACTTCCCCACAGGCTTGCAGTTGACTACCTACATGAGGCCCCTGCTGCGGGCAATTCACCCAGACTTCTTGGCTGGATGGTACAGTGACACAGTGACGTCCAGCAAGGAGTGACCAAGACTCAGCTCCCTCCTCCTGCTCTCAGCTCCAGGGGAACTCAGAGCAGGCTCTTCACAGGAACCAGACCCAACAGCAGCCCTCCTGGAGCCCATGGATCCATTTGAATTTTGTAGGTGGCTCAGGTTCCAATTTTGTTTTGTTTTTTGTTTTGTTTTGTTTTGAGAAAAGAAAAAAAGGTTCATTGCTTTGCTAGCAAAGGAGAGACACGGGGACTCCTGTCCCAGAGGCTGTGATTCTTCCCCTCAGCTGTCAAAGGGTGACTCAAAGGCTACATTCCTGTGCTCTCTGTTGGAGTGTAGTTCACTTGTTAATTTGGGAGACAGTCATTTCTGAGATCTGCCATCCCCCAAGTCTGGATGACTTCATCCCTATGGTGGGTGTGTGCTCAGGGACAGGTAACTCTGCCTGGGATGGGGAAGAAAGGTAATGAGTTTCCCCTGAGATTAGGGAGGGGAGAGATTAGGGAGGAGCAGGAGAGAGGAGGAGAAAGAGCTGTGTCCATTTTAAAAGTTGCAGTGGCTGAGCAGCAAGGGCTGTATTCAGAGCATAAAGTGGACACTGTTCTATTTGTCTATGTCCATTTCTACATTCCATTTGTACAGAAAAATGGGTGACAACATCTCCAAGCTGCTTCCTGCTGAAGTTGGGGGAAGTAACCCAAAGTCCTTGATCTCTATAGGTGGGGGTGTGGCTGGTTACCGGGATTTAGCATCCGGCAGTCCAGAGGTCCACAGTGGCAGATGGCAGGTGACTGGACACGGCATACATAGGGCAGGGGTCACGCTAAGACAACAATAAACAAAACAGCAAAGCATTCCCTTTTTGGAAACAATTAGCACCAAAGCAATGAATATTTCAGCCAGTTTTTGAAAACCATGAAGACAATAATTCACAATCATATCAGTGGAAAACAGATCAAGTTTATCAATGTAGGAAGTTAGGAAGATTTGAAGTCTATGAGATAAGGCTCAAATTAACTCAGGACAAACTTGTGACTCTAGATCCTTTGTGATCCTTATTATCAGGGACTCCCACACAAGGACCCTTCTTACATACCGCCAGCTTGACCTCCTTTTGATAAGGCGACAGGAGTATATATCTTAAGTTACGTTTTTAAAAACCATGGTTTTTCCTTTTAAATGTTCGTATAGGACTGTGCTCAGGCTACATACTCTTATGTCAGGTGTTTAAGACAAAGTTGGTCAAAACTGACTTTGTCCCTTCTGCTCTTAAGAGTCAGCTGAGATTTCTTTTTTTTTTTTTATATTTTAATATTTATTTATTTATTGGTTGTTCAAAACATTACAAAGCTCTTGACATATTTCATACTTTAGATTCAAGTGGGTTATGAATATTTATTTGTTTATTGGTACTGGGGATTGAATCCAGGGTACTCTACCACTAAGATGCATCCTTGCCCCTTTTTTCATTTTTTATTTTAAGAGAAGGTCTCATTGAGTTGTGAAGCTGGCCTCAAACTTGTGATTCTTTTGACTTGGCTTTTTTTGAAATTTTGATACTGGGTATTGAACCCAGGGCACTTAACCACTGAGCCACATCCCCAGCCCTTTTTTTTTTTTTTGTTATTTTTTTTTAATTTTTATTGATTATTTAAAGCATTACATAGCTCATGATATATCATCTTTCATACATTAGACTCAAATTGTGTTTTGAACTCCCATTTTCACCCCAAATATAGATTGCATAATCACATCTGTTACCAGCTGAGATTTCTGAGAGGTCATTCTTGGGGATGTGTATGAGGCCTCTTGGCTCCTTGACCTTTTCTTTACCTGTGGTGCCATCTGCCAGGATGGGTCAGTGCACTTTGTAGAAAGTGCACTGGTTGACTTCCTGATCTCTAGGGTCCTCTCAATCCCCCTGATCAGCAGACTGGGTGCCTCACCAGAGTCACGGGGCCTAGAGAGGGTCCCATTGTTCTCTGGCTACCAAGTTTCCAAATCTCAGTGAAGATGCTCTTGACCCAACTGTGGCTCCATTGAATGCTGCTGTCCCTCTCCTGGGAACCGGGAGAACACAGTCTGGTGGGGGCTGGAGGGGACTGGCTGGGGTGAGTCCAAGCCTGCCCTTTGCTGGTTGCCGATCAGTACAGAGGAGCTCAGCCTGGCCAAGCGAGGTGCTCCAGTGATCCTTCCACTTAGGAACAAGGGGATCACGGACTCCAAATCCACCTCTGGTCACTCTGGAGAGAAAGTTCCACAGATACTCCAAAGGACCTCGCTCTGCTTCCTGGCTTTCCACTGTGGACATTTGTCTCCTACTTTCCCAGCCTTGGCCTATCACCTTATTAGAAAGTGCCCATGCCAGGCTCAGCTCCAAACCAACTGAGCTCAAATTTCCCTCCAGGTGACTCCATCATCTGACTGGCTACAGGATCCTTCACAAAGACAGGAAGGCATTTGCTGAACACCTCACCACAGTGACTGTCAGTAACTCCATGCTCACCAAAGTGACCATTTTTAAATGGCAACATTTACTTATTAGGAGAATCTGTGATTTCCAAACAGGGTTTTGTAGTGAGAAAGGAAAAAAAAAAATGGAAAGTTTGGGGAGTTTGCCAAGGCAAAGAGAGAAATTCCAAAAGGGTCTTGGGATTCCTGGGCAGAAAGGCCAGGTGGGCGAACACCCATCTGCTACAGGACAGCGGCTGCACCTCCGCCTCTGTGCAGGCACAGTCTGTCCCTGGTGTGTGTCCACATGTCAACTCTGCCCCAGCTTCTCTGTCCGTACCCGTGAGCTCCAAGCCATCCAGGAGGAAGAGTCTCACCTGACTCCTCAGTATTAGGCTTGCCAGATTTTGCCAATAACAATAAAGAATGTACTGCCAAATTTGAATTTCAGATGACCAATGAAGTTGTTGAGAGCAAGCCTGTTGAACGTGGCATGGAACACACTTGGACTTCAAAGGTATCCCCTATTTATCTAAGGTCTAAATGTAACTAGATAAATGGTATTATACTTAGCAACTATGTTATTTATGGGCACTTACATATTTCTGTTTGGATATCTATGTATTATTCATGTTGCTATTGTAGTACGTTTATTGTATGCACATCTTATATCACTCAGAACCTAAGATGTACTGTGAGCTCAGGAAGGAGTCAATGTTGTGTTATGTAAAACCACAACCCAGTGGAAGGTACAACACAGAGGGAGCTCTGATATAAGTTGTGACTTCAATTAATAATAAGCTAAAAATGTCCATTCATTAATTGTGGCCTACATGCCATAGTAAAGTCAGATGAGGATGATATGGACAGCTACGGGCAGGGAGTGTATGGGAACTCTGTACTTGGTATGCACCTTTTCTGTAAAACCTGAAACTTCTCTAAAAATAGCCTCCTTAAAAATCAAATACGCAACACGACTTGTGCTGATAGCTTTGAGAGGGTGATGCCAGCAGAACCCGTTTCCTAGGTATAAAGGAAATGAAATTGGGCTGGTGGCCAGGCAGCCTTTCACATCTCCATGCCCTGTGAGCAGCTGATCAGCCTCTCAGGAGCAGATCGCGGTGCCTGGTGACTGACTGAGGCTTGAACTCAGAATTCAGGGTCTTGACTGTGGCGGGAGTCGGGAGTCGCAGTGGGCTGTGCTGCATGCAGGCTCATCACTCCACACCTTCCCCACCCACCTGTCTCCCTGCCCTTCTGCTCCGAGGCCTTCTGTTGGTGCTTTTCATTATGCAACAAAACACCTGAGATAACTTCTGAAGAATCAAAGTTCATTGGGGCTCCAACTGTTGGAGGTTTCAGACCATGATGGATCGGCCCCATTGCTTTGGGCCTGTGATGAGGCAGCAGGTCATACCTGGGAGGTCCTGTGGAGCAAACTGTGCATCCCATTACTGAGAAGCAAACAAACAAACAAAACCAAAAAGAAAAAACAAGGAAGGCAGAGGAGGGTGCTGGAGTCCTACTAGCCCCTCCAGAGGCACACCACAATCACCCACAGACCTCCCAACAGCATCACCTGGAGCCCCAGCTCCAACACATGGCCCCCTGGGGACACTCAAAATCTAAGCCTAAAGCCTCCTCTTCCCTTCTGTGCTGACCGAAGCCCTGGTTCAGCAGGGTCCCCTTCCAGGCTTCCCCAGTCCTCTGCACCACACACTTTGGCTCTCCACCTTCCCAGGAGCCCTCTGGGAGGCTGGCTGTCCTCACCGTGGGCCGATGGGGGGATTCTGGGCGAGGACCCTTGGACTCACCCTCCTCAGGCCCTACTGAGCCCTGCCTGAGCGTGCGCCCCTTCCCCTGCGGGGCCCCCTCTGCTAGGACTCCTTAAGAACTCACTGTCTCAGAGACTACACTTTCAACATCAAAACAATTCAAGTTTATTCTTAAATTTCATTTAAATTTTTTGTATTTATAAATTGTAATGTGCATTTTGCCTTTAAATTTTAATGAATAACTTCAAATGTTTGAGAAAAAAAAATTTTTTTGAAAACTGCAATTTAGTTGTTTTTTCCATGTCCTACATTCAGTTTCCTCCTGCAGGTTTTGATGAAAACACATTTAAATGTACACTTTGAATAAAATTACTTTTTAATGTTTTGAATCACTCTTGCCAATGAAGTAGAAGTGATGTGAAGAATCTTGATTACTCGAGGACTGGTTGCATCAGAAAGAAAGCAAAAAAAAAAAAAAAAAGAGTAGAATAAATACACAATTTAGGATTTGTACTGACTTTATTCCATTACAATCCAAACATCGTTGGCCCCTCAGAAGAGAGCACCAGGCATGCGCAGTAACCAGACACCCAGCGCTCAGGTACGCTGACAGCATGCACGCCAGTTATTCTCCCGGCTTACCTGTGCCGCCGCATGTGAAGGAGTGTTTCCCCAGCAAGGAGGGAATCGCACACTGTGTGGGCAGTTTACAAACCTGTTTTACAAAGAGGCCATCTTCAGACTCACACTGTCTGTGCCTCTTTTGTCCCCCTAACCTGGCCCTCTGTGGACACGAGGGCTGACTGGCACCTCTTGGAGGTGGTCTGTTGACCAGGGCAGGCAGATGGGCATCAGAGAGTTGAGGGCCAACTCAGCTGTCACCTGACTGTCACAGACTCTGCTCACTCACATGAGGCCGCAGGTGAGTGGACACTGACACGTCAGCATGAGGCCGGCTCACACTAGTTACCTTCCTGTCCCCTGCTGAGGAGGCAGGGAGCCCGTGTGCAGAACTGTCTCCTAACACCCACCCTGACTGGGTAGAGAGGACCCTAGGGAGCCACTACCTCAGCAGGAGCTGAGTTAGGCTTGAGCAGGGGCCTCTCCAGGAGGCAGCCCAGGGCCAGACAAAGGTACCCCTTTGGGCTTGGCCACGCTAAGGGGCTTCAAGATCACCACTGGTCTTTACCTGCCTGAGAAGTTCTACCTGGGCTTTCCCACCTTAAAGCTACAGCAAAACCCAGCACACACCTGACTTGGAGCATCCCAAGCCCAGCCCGCGTGCAGCCCACAGCCTACTGCATTTGGGCCTCCCTCCTGCCAGGTGCTGAGAAGGCAGACAGACTAGGGCTGGGCACCTGAGTCCATTTGTACCTTCTTCTGTGTAAAGACCACAAGGTCAGAAGAAGGCGGTTTAAAACATAACTCATTTGAGGGGCTCTCTCCTGGCAGGGTCTGTTTATCTCATCACAACCTGGGCTTAATCAGCCCCTTCCTTTGTAGACAGACGCTGATTAGCACAGAAATGTCAAACAAACCTCTCTCCTGGGGACTTGGCTCCACCCCTTCCCAGGCCCCTACAGCTAGCAGGTTGTACCTCTCCTGATACTGCTTGCCTGGGACCCATTCCCACCCAGGGCACTTCATTTGAGGAGCTGAGTATCACATAATGACTACAAAACAAAATACTTTTCACTGCTGAGAGCCAGGGAGAGGATACCTGTAGGCCACCTGGGTCTTCTATTTAAATAAACTACTATCCTGCTGAGTTTGAGGAGCCTATCTGTCACCAGCCCCCTTCCCTAGACAGGGCAGTCCTGAGGTCTGGTCCAGTTCTCAGGGCAGCTGTGTCCTCCACCTCACCAGCCAGGGCTGTGTGGATCTCTAGGGTGCTTGTGTCCCCCTCCTCCTTGCCACCTGTTCCATGGTGGGGAGGATTCTTGTGGTGGTGGGGCCACAACTTCCCCCAGTCATCAACAGGGCAGAAGACCACAAAGTACAGGATATGACCTGTACTTTTCCAGGATATGACCCCCCCTGTCCCTCCCACAAACCCTAAGGACTCTGGGGGGTCTTAGGGCCTCATTAAGTTCTGTGTCTCTGGGCACCCTCTCTCCACCTGCAGGAGACTGGTATGTGGCTTCTGTGTTCCCAGTGTCTGAGCTAAACTTCTAAAGAGCCACAAATCTGCTAGTGGTCATGGGGGTCCAGGGTCACCTGCTCCCACTGGAGGACTGAAAGGAACGAGGGGTAAAAGCTGGGGGCTGAAATCCCTTTTGGACTCTCTGTCTTGCCAAGATGGGGCTGTGGCGGGATGGGACACAAGCCACTAGGCCTGCTCACTAGTGCCCTCATCCTGGCCCTGTAAGGGCTCCCCCTTGGGCATATCACCACCTCCAGGCAGCCCTCCAGCTGGGTTCTTAGGAGGAGCTGAGTGGATGGTTGAGGGCTGCCACTTAGAGCTCGGCGGCGTTGAGCCTGTAAAACCCAGACTTCTTGGTGTAAACTCCTAGAATAAAAACTTCGCAGGCCAGTCGCCTGCAGGGAGCGGTGCAGACTCGCCAGCAGCCCGTTGGAGCGCCCCTCGGCCGGCCCTCCCTCGGTTCATCCACGGGAAGTCCCGGAGGATAAACGGCGCACGTCGGACCTTGCGGGTGGCGGAGCGGCGGGGCTCGGCGTGGGTCACCAGCCTGGGTGACAGCCCGCCCCGCCGCTCCGCGCCGGTCCCCGAAGCTCTGTGAGCGTTGCGGGCGGAGAGGCTTGTAAGGCTTCCCGCAGCGTCTGTGGGGATATGGTGCGACAGACGCGCGCGGGGAGAGAGAGAGAGAGAGAGAGAGAAAGAGAGAGAGAGAGAGAGAGAGAGAGAGAGAAGGGCTTGAGGCGGCTCGGGGCGTGGGGAGGGGGGGGCTGGGGACCGCCACCTCTGACAGCCGCGGCTCCGGATTGCCCGAAACTTGAAGAAGCGCTTTCGGTTTTCCTCCTGCGCGGCGCCGCCGCTTTGTCGATCCCGGGATGCAGGCGTTGGGTCCGCCGCGCACCCGCGCCGCGCTGGGGTCGGGCCGGCTGCCCCGCCAGAGCCGGGGCGGCGGGGGACACTGAGGGCGAAGGAGGGAGATGGGCTGCCGCTGCGAGCCACGGAGCGGGGACTGGGATGGGGCGGGAGAGAGGAGCCGGGCTTCGCCCTGGAGCCTGAGGTAGGAGTTGGGGAGTCAGGGACCGGGCCTCGCGGAGAACTGGAGGGTCTTCGAAGGGTCCCCGCGGACCTGGGTGCGGCCTCTTCTAAGGAGTCTTCCAGGGGTCCGAGCTCTTCTCCCCTCGAAGGAATGGGGACCCGAAAGTCGGGGACCTTGGGTCGCCCGGGCCGCGGGGACGAGGGGCAGCGTGCTCCCCGAGGCCCTGCTCTGCCCTCTCTTCTGCGCCCTGGCCGTCCTCCTGTGTGCCTGAGCCCTGGGCTTCTACCAAACCCTGGCGCCGCACGCACAACTCAGTCCGCAGAGTCCCTTGATCTGTCACCGCTGACAACCGCCTGGTCCCGATTGTTGCCTTTTAGGGCCTCGATGTGACCACTTAAGTGCACACGTGGCGGTGGCGCTGCTCTGGTGGACCGCAGGACAGAAATGAGTCTGGAGATGTGAGCTGAAGGACTCCCCCGCCCCCCAATGGGACAGTCCCGGACTCTGCAGGGCGTACAACAATTCAGATCCCCAAAGAAAATGACTACAGTTGGTGGGCACAGCGTGAGATTGGAACTGACCCTGGGTGAAAAGAGCTTCAGGACCCCACCCCCGGCACCCACCGGAAAGGCGCCTGCGCAGACCCGAGAGCGCGGGTGGGAAGCTGACCCAACCAGGGGCAGGAGGCTGGCCGCCGGGTCAGCGCCTTCAGCTCCCGCGCGGTCAGCCCAGGGCTGCTGGAGCTCCGAAGGTGGAGGGCGACCACCGGGATGGCGCACAGCCCTTCTCCGCGCCAGGCGCAGAGGGGCTCCTCCCGCTCTGGATAGCCCGCCCCCGTCTCGGGGCCGCAGGCTCTCCCCCTCCTAGCCTAGGAGCTCAACTCTTCACCTCTCAGGGTCAAGGGGCCCCTCAGCGCTCCGACTCTAAGGCGCGACGTGGGGTGCGAGAGCCGGGCGCGGGCGGGACTTGCACCCGCGCGGGGCGAACACTAACGCCCATCCTTGCAGCGGCCCAGGCCGGCCCCGCACGGCTGAAAATCGCAAGTCGTTGAAACAGGAGTCTTTCCGTCAGCCGGTGCCCCCGTATTGCGCCAGAGGTTATGGGTGCCCTTGCCCTCCTCCTGATCTTGGAGGGAAGAGGCCAAGGCTGCGGGCACCTTTGCGGGCCTCAGACCTGCGCGGCGGTGAGCAGCTCCGGCCAGCTAACTTTGATCAGCCTTATTAATTCCAGCTGAGCTCTATTTGTTTGTCGTTTTCCTCTTTTCCTGTGGAATCATTATTTATTGCAAAAAAATAAAAGGTGCCCGCTGGTAGAAAGGAGGCAGGGAGCGAATTTCTGAGAACCCGAGGGCAAGTGTGAGTGTTTCCTCTTAAAGGTCACCTAAGGAGGGGAGGGAAAAGGGTGGGTCTGATCAGCTCTACTTGGAATTCATTACTCAAGAGCTTTGACTAATTACCAGATCAGAGAAATGTAAAAGCAAATATTTCTTAAAATAACCGAAGGTAATTATAACCCTGTTGTTGACACTAACGATTAATAATTGATCAGGAGTTACACACAATAAATTGTCAATTTATCTCCCCACAAAAATGCAAAGGCTTGTGTAGCATTGTGTTTTCTTCTCCCCTCTGGGCATTTCCTAGGAAGATGGACTGGATTTGGAGGCAGACTGGAACCTCCCAGTCAATTCTTTAAGAATATTAGATTAGAATAACATAACACTGGGACACCTTTTAAAAAGGCCTTTCCTTGTGATCTTGGGGCCAGGTTTAAACAAACAAACAAACAGAAATTCTTCCTCTTTCCTTTACCTGGGATTGCAAAAGAACAGATGACGTATTTCATAACTCACTTTTAAACCGCATTACAGTGTAGTCTTCCCAAATAATGCCTTCAATTTTTATCTTTCTTAGAAAAAAGGAGAACACTCTGCCCTCATTGTAGGACAGCCTGGTTCTCTGCTGGGGTGGAGGGAACAGGGGTGTCAGCTGCAGCTATGTCCCTGTTTTCAGGGAGAGCTGGTGAAGACAGTGAAGGATGCAAATGGGGGGTGAAACCCTAAAACTGGGTCTAGAAGTGGTCTCCTTTCATCCACCAGTGGCTGAGGTCCAATCACCTCTTATGAATGCCAGAGTCTCAGGGCTGCAGCCAAAGCAGACAGGAGGGTCCTGAGCATTTTCATTATGACCAATAGAAAGTAATTTTCAGCAAGTGGAAAATTATATTGTCATAGATTACTTCTCCTTAAAATAAGCCTTTAAAATATCTGTAGGGATTTGTCACTTGCATAAAGGTTTGGAAATACATCAAAGGGACATGTCCCCCTTGTGATTTGTAGAAATTCAAATGATGTTAATCACAATATCCATATATCAGACGGTTCGGTATTGTTCCCAAGATCACCTTTTGGGTTAACATTTTTTTTAATATTGAAACTTTATTTTTGTAAAAGTGGTTTAAAAACACATATCTAATAGATGTATTTATACCTTCAATTTGGGGTTTAACTGCATGTTTCCTTGGGGGTTGCAATATACTAGGTAACTGTGACAATTATTGTATGTTGTTACTTGGAGGAAACTTTCTAGTAATTCGGAGTGTTATTGAAATTCAGAAAGGCTTCTGCTTGGGTCAAAAATGAAATGATTGTTCTCAAATTCATGTCTGCTCTAACAGCGGTAGTTCAGCGTGAACTTATTCTGGAACATTGGGGAGAAAGGGTATGCTTCAGTTTCAGCCTCTTCAATAAATATTTAAATACAACTGTACTTGACCTTAAAAGGCGCAGCACATTGGAGGGCAGCTTCTCTATCCCTGTGTTTTTCTCGCAGTTGGAACATCCCGGATTGCAGATATCTGATAAACACGCGCACTGAAGAACGCCTCGCGCAGAATACCCCGCCACTCTCCAACCTCCAGAATGAACCGCGGCGGTAGTCTGGCAGGGGTGGAGAGGAGGCGCCCCCAAGACTCCAGGCTGCGCGGAGCCAAGCCCTGCATTACCCCCTCACGCCCTCCCCTTCCTCTCCCTCGCTCTCCACCCCTCCCGCCTCGCATTAGACAAAGGTAGATGAAGTTCTTTTCAAGTTTCAAAGGCAGTTGCTGGGCAGCTTTGCAGAAACAATAACTCTTTTATTGGGAACAAATGTTGACATTTGACGGGCGCGGGAGGCAGCCAGCGCCCGCGCCGGCCGCCGGGCAAGCGCCCCTAGTTCTCTCGGCAGAGCCCAGCCCCTGGGGCCCACCTGAGATTAAGGCGCGAATTCCGATAAATCAGCTTTAATGAAACACCGGGCGGAGGAGGGCAGAGGGGCTGTGGTGCGCAGGGCCGGCGCGGGGGGGGGGGGGGCGCCAGGCCATCACCCACGACTCTGCCGTCGCCCCCAAAGCCCTCCTCATTCTAGCCGGGGTTGCTTGCTATCCCCCCATCTCAGGGGGCAGCTGCAAAGTTTTGTTTGGGGCTGCTAGTTATTTTTTGATTAACACGTTTTAACAGCAAAAATCAAATTCAGACCCTATCCTCTTCCTTCCCCAACGAAAGGTCTCTCACATGTTTTCCAATGACCTGCGTGGAGAAGAGTTCTTAAGTCACTGTATTTCTTTTAAAAGATTCATCTAAACACCTGCGGGTTTCATGTTGCTAGTGTATATTTAAAAATCAAGTTCCCCAGAAAGAAATTCAGGTCAGGAGGCAGGGTGGGTAAGTTATGGAAATCTTGGATAATTTGTTGGGCATATAAACATCAAAGAAGCTTCATTAGCCTTGGCTAATCTCCTGAGCCGCTTTGAGTTTTCACCAGTCGAAATGTGCATGTTTTCTCCAAGAGTGGGGGTCTGACACAAGTGTGTAGGGAAAGGAACCAGGGAGTCAGTGTCCAGGTAAAACACCACCCTGCTCCACAGGAGGTAGCTCTTACCCAGGCCTGAGTTTCTGAATCATTGCAGGAAGATCAGTTGTGGCTTGGGGTTTCTGTCCCCATCCTCCACCCTTCTTCAAGAGATGAATTCACTGCCTTAAATATTGTGTCTTCATTAGAGTTGATATTCAGGTGTTTAGTCTGTAAATATTGCTAACTCACATTTTTCACTGAAGCCCTCTGAACACATTATAATGTTACATATAATAGAAATATGGCTGCCATGTCTATTTTATTCCCTGCTGATTTCAGAAATATGACTAACATTAATAAACTACTTAATACCTTCCTGGAGGGGAACATCATTATTTTCATGGAAATTCTATGAAGGTTTTATGTCTGAAACCCAAACCAGAAAATGCACTCAAAGCTCCGTCCTACTTTCCCAGACCTCTCATTTATTTGCTTCCCATCACTACACAGGTGACATGGGTCCTGTCTTTCTTCTTGCCAATAGGTGGGTAGCTCAGCTCCAAACATTTCTATTTCTATTACTGGGGAGGAAGGAAGAGAGAAAAAAAATGCCTAGCCTCTGGACGCCTGTGTATTTAAAACCCACGAAATGCACAAGCAGTCCTGGAAGAGGGAACCTTCACCTCCCTCTCTTCTCCACGGTCAACCCCCTCCCCCCCCCCATCTGAATGGCTGTGTCAGGCTAACAGTCCCCTGGCTTTGCTCAAGTACCTAAGATTACTTTCAAATACCCTTTCTAACGAGACCCCAGCAAGAGGCCACTAATTTCTATGGCACAAAAAGCCACTGGAGAGAGATCCGTTTGTCAATATCAACTGGTCCAGCAATTTCCCATCCTCAGACACATCGCCTATCGGAGCTGGCAGATGTTTAGACAAGATTTTATAAATCGTTCAATCTCAGCCCATAATGAACCCCAACTGACCATTCCAAAGCAGCTAAATGCACCGGAGACCTCCCCCGCTGGGATCCAATAACACTCTCGAGCTGCACCATTATTAATCACGGAATAGAATAGGTGAACCGCTTGAAAAATAAGTGTATGATTGATTAAAGGGCAATCTAAGAAGCCATTATTCTTGTTTTATAACCGTAAGTTATATTCACTCGATTTATCTTTGGAGAGGAAATAAATGATTGTTCATTTCTTTTCTGAAATTATATTATATGGATATCCACATAATTTTGCTGAAAATTAAAGTGACAGGGTTGCTGCTTTTATGATCCTAATCAAAGGGGATGCGTTACTTGACTGCAAATGTTAGGCTTGTCCTGTAATGAGGGAGTGAGTAAGGCAATAAGGAGACAATAGTCTAAAGCTGTTTAAACTTTCCTTTTCCCTCAGGGTAAGAGTAAGTACCACCAAAAGGGAACAAGATCCCTGCCCCAGACCTGCCCCTGGTGTTGAGGGGAATGATGTGAAAATCAGAGTTAAAAGTCATTCAGGAAATCTGAATAATCTATGCCAATTTGGATAATTTGGGCTTTAAAAAAACAATATTTTCCATCAGTAATTTCTTGTGGGAAGTGTAATTCTCCATTATCAATATTATTACTCTCTTCTAGTTTAGTTTGCTGAGGAGGTTTAATAAGCCAGCATCACAAATAAATGTAAAATGCATAGGAGTGTCAGATCATTTTATTTTTCCAAGTTTTAGAAATTTACACTAACAAAGAATTTGCATATTCAGAAAACAAAAATCTTATGATCTTGCAATACATTTGTACATAAATAGTCTAGAAGCATATATATCGCCCTATTGTGTAGTTCTCTCACATCTGCCCTTTTTTTTTTTTTTAATGCTCTTGAGAAAGGAGAGTTTATGTCACACAGCTTTTCATTAAAAAGGTGAGCTCAGATCACCTAGAGGCTACTATCCCTAGGGCTCTAACCCAAATCACTCTTCAGGAAAAATGAGCCCCAAACACCATATTATTGTAGACTAGTCTGTCTTTATTTACAATTAAAGATATAAATTAGTAAAGAATTTGTGTTAAACAACCAACAAAGATTGTATAACCAGCAATGTTCAAATAAAAACCAGGCAGAATTTATTTACAAAAAGTTTAGATTTCATTGCAATACAACTTGCATAAATTACTAGAAGCTTTATATCATTATAAAAATAAATATCAAATTTGTTTCCACTTCTGAAGTACTCAAGTTCTTCAATCACGTTTTATTTCTACTGTGTACATCTTTTACAAATAAATTTTACAGTAAATCCTATCACACCTATAGAATATATACCGTGGCAATGAAGTGATCAATTTGAGATATCCTGAGAAAAGAACAGATTGTTTTCAAAAGTCACACGTACATCGTACATCGGGGAAACTATACTATGCCAACAAATTCACATACATCCAACAGTGTGTTCCAATCGTCAGAGTCTGTGGGTTCAAGTGCTGTGTGGATCCTTCTCTTTACAGTGGCACAAGATGTAGTCCAGATTTACAGATCTGTTTTTTTTTTTTTTTTTTTTTTTTTTTTTGTATCTGTATATTTATGAGCTTGGGAAGAGAGAATGGCCTGCTGACTTTTTTTTTTTTTCCAAAGCAATTGTGACACCTACCTGTGGACCAAGGAAAAAACCAAATCATCCCAAATCCTTCAGTTCCACACCAACACTATCACATTGGAAAAATTAGTCTATCTGAAACGGATCCACCTCTTTCCCATCTTCAGATCTGTGATTAGTCATTTTGCCTAGTTGTAAAGTAACATGATTTTAAAGGTTCTGAGAGAACTGCAGTCCAGGCGTTTAGACACAGGGTAAGGCAGGCCTGGGAAAAGACTAGCAAGTCTCTTCAATCTTACTGTGCAACCAACATCTACAACAGTATTTTGAGTTTAATTTCAGTAGCAATCATTTATCAGAATAGATGTTCATTGTGTGTCTATCATAGTTAAAAAAAAAAAAGAAAGAAAGAAAAGAAACTGTTTCAACCAGACATACAGATGCCCAAATTTAATCGTCTATTTTTCAGGAAAAGCAACAGCCTTACTGATATTTGGAATGTAAATACTGATGCTTGGAATACACACACACACACACACACACACACACACATTCAAATTCCAAATAAAGGACTGATTCTTCAAAACAGAAATGGAGCAGAAAAGAAACTCGTGAAGCAGAACGAGGATTCCCTCTTAAAGGAAAAAAGACTGCACTGCTCTGACCCCATGACAAGAAGCAAGAAAACATATTAAGCGATCATACAACCAGTTGGGGCTGGGAGGCTCCCCAGGGGGTCAGAGAAGCTGGGGATGCCCACTTACTTGCACTGCTGAGCTGGCCCTTCTATAGGTAGGGCTGGACGCCTGCGCCAACCACCGTGCAGCCCTCGCTGGCATCTGTCAGGGGAGGGCAGTTAGTGAGAACCTAGCCCCACCATCCATAGGATGGCCTAGCCACGCACCTTCCAGACCCTCCAGCCTGGCATCCAGGCCCGCACAGGGCGGCCAGTCCGGGCCTTCACGGCCACTATCTGAGACAGATGTTGGCTATTTCACTATGTTCCCCTTGCTTTCTTTCCTTTGGACCTCCTTTCTCAGGTTGCCTGAATTATGAGCAACTGAGGCAATATGGAAATGGGAGAAGAAAGGGGGATGTTTTTATTTTCTAAATTGAAGAAATTGGACCTCTGAGAGCAACTGAGAACTTTTCTTTTCCCTTTATCCAAAGGCAGGGAAGGGGATTCCGCGGAGACCCTACTTAACCAGTAGCACTCACCAACACACCCAAGCTTAAGCTTAGTCAGCAGGGAGACAAGCTGTAATTTGCATTTTGAGGCAATAAGTATTTGCCAAAACTAAAACGGTCATGATGATAATATTAATAGTAAATTAAATAAAGAGTAAATAATCACAGGGTAGCTCTAGAGGGAAGGCCCAGCCCTCTTCCTTTCACTCTCAACGCTCCACCCCCACCGTCTTTCCCTAATTCCAAAGAGTAGCTCAACCTTCTTGCTTTACTCCTGTAAGAGGCACCCACTTCCAGAACTGATATGTGGTGGACTCCCCCCGCCCTTTCCCCGGGATTCTGGGCAGTTCTAACCAACCAGGGTCCCTCCCTCAGCACCCAGAGGGCGTCGGGCAGCCTACCTTTCTTGGGCTCATAGCCACCGCCGGGGGTCCGGTAGTGCTGCTCCAGTGGGTGCGCTCCCGCCTTGCCCGCGTCGCTGGCCGCCTTAGGCGCTGCGTGCAGAGTCTCGCCGGGGGCCGTGGCCGCCGCATTGTACCGCAGGAGGCCCTGGCCCTGCAGCGCTGCGTTCAAGTTCCCGTAGTTTGTGTAGCTGCCATAGAAGGGCGTCGTATAGTAGAGGTGGCGGCCGAGCAGCGGCGA
Organism: Spermophilus citellus; assembly: GCF_964194105.1. Lineage (NCBI taxonomy): Eukaryota > Metazoa > Chordata > Mammalia > Rodentia > Sciuridae > Spermophilus > Spermophilus citellus. The sequence goes on along the minus strand of NC_138182.1, from coordinate 286,578,702 downwards.
AGCAGGGTAGGGAGAACCGCCCGGAGGTGCGCCCGAGGAGGCGGGTGCCGCAGCCGCTGGCAGTCCCGGTGGCCCGCAGCCCGGGCCCAGGCTCGTTTGCTTGAGGTCCGATGTGGCGATCTCGGCCAGCGACCACAGCTTGGGCTTGCTGGTGGGTGGCTGTGCACCAGGTGACGTCCGGCTGCCCAGGGGCGTCTTGCCGCCGCCGCCGCGGGGCGCGGCATCGGGCGGGGGGCTCAGCAGCGGCGCCTCCACGCCTGTAAGTGGGGACGAGGTCACAGGCTTGGGCGGCGCCAGGTCCCGCTCACACTCGTCCTCCTCATCTTCGTCGTCCTCCAGATCTTCATACTTGTCCTTGCACTCTGAGCCAGACTCGCACAGGGGGTCCCCGGCTCGGCAGGGCAGTTTCTCTCCATCTGACTCGGCTGAGCACGAGTGATCCGTGAGCGAGTCGACGTGCAGGCTGATCCCTGCCAGGCGCGGGCACAGTGGGTGACTCGCAGGGACAGTGCAGGCAGCCAGAACATCACCCCACCCCTGGGATCCCTCACCTAGACCCAACCGCAGCCACGTGTGAAGGGGACTCTGACCTCCCCTAAGCGCCCAGAGGAATCCCTAGGCCGAATTCGCGGGCCCAGCAGTGTTAGGCCGCCGCTTTCTGGGCCACGATCTGGGAAGCATCCTACCAGACCTCGCACTGCGCCCCGCCTGGGAAGAAAGTTCCCTAAGACCTCGCGCCCGCCGCGGCCTAGCTCACCTTCGTCCTCGGCAGAGGTCTCCGTGCCCTCCTGCACCTTCTCGGGACTCTCCTCCTTGCTCCTAGCAGCGTCGCCCTCATCCTCATCCTCGTCCTCGCTTTTGTTCCTCGGGGCCCACGTCATCTTGTTCTCCTTCTTGAGGCGCCGGCGCGCGTTGGCGAACCAGGTGGAGACCTGCGTGAGGGTCATCTTGGTGATGATGGCCAGCATGATCTTCTCGCCCTTGGTGGGGTACGGGTTCTTGCGGTGCTCGTTCAGCCAGGCCTTGAGCGTCGCTGTGGCGTCCCGCGTGGCGTTCTTACGGTACGCCGGGTCGTTGAGCTGGTACGGGTAGGCCGCGCTGCCATAGGGGTGGTAGCTGATGGCGCCGGTCATCCCAGTCGTGTGCGCGTCGTAGGGTGCGCCCTGGAAGCGAAGAGAGACTGTGAGTGCTGCCCCTGGAGACCCAGCCGCTTCGACGTCCAGGCGAACCGCTGCGCCCCCCGCCCCGCCCATCCACGGCCGCCCTTCCTCCTCTGGTTCTCCCGCGCTTGGGTCGTGCTTCCCTGCAGCAAAGGAGCAGGGACCACGCAGTGGAGGACTTAGGGTCGGTTGTGGATCACACAAAGTACTTTAGTGTTATTCTCGAATTTATTAACTCCTTCACTTTTCTTAAACGTTATACCTTCCCCTAAATGTTTCCGGAGCCGCGCGTACAAAGTACACAAACAAGAGCGCCCAAGCGCTCAGGTCTCCAGGTAGTTTCTTGATAACTAAATTTCTCCGAATGCTTCGAGCGCTGCCCCCTCCCCGCACTCCCCCTTCCCACCCTTATATGGTTAAAAATAACACCCCAGAGCCCCCACTCCACTATTCACCGCTCTAAAGCTCGGTAAATCCAATTTGCAACTCAGAAGCCAGTCACCGTTTCGAATTCTTCAAATACGCGGTAATTAGCATTTTAATTCACCCTTTAACGTTTAAATTCAAGACGTTTGCAGCTTTCGCTAGGCCTCAGCTACTCAGTCGCTGCCCTGGAATTCCACCGAGGGCGAGTGGTGGCTACAACCCGGGTTAGGGCCTCATTTGCCCGAAAAGTGTTTCAACCCCGTCCGGGCCCAGCTGCGCAACCGAGAGGCGCGCGGGCCGACGCCGCGGAAGCAGGAGCCGCTCTCGGTGCACAGAGGACTCCTACAGCACTTGGCGGGTCCCATGCCGGCCAACACGTTTTTCGAAAGTACGGTCTGGGAGACAGATTAAGGCCAAAATTAGGGCGCGTCGGGCTGGGCGCTGGAACCGCAGCCAGACGCTCTGTTCTCTTCCAACTCTGTGACCCCGCTGCCCCAGGCCCGGCTACTAAATATGAATCGCCCGGCAGCCGCCGCGGAGGCCCCAACTACGCCGACCCTCGAGCCCCAAGCCAATGTGAGCGAGCCCCCGGCATGCTCCGGATCCCTCAGTAGACTGCAGGCGTGAGCCAGAGACAGCCTAGGATAGACCCGGCCCCGGTGAAGTCGCGCTTCCAGGCTCTTAAAGACTATTATCCTGGGAGCCGAGGGGAAGCGCCACCGGCTTCCTATCCCGCTCTCGCGGCTCTGCCTATCACTCTGGTCCCTTGTTCTGCCTGCCGTGCGGCGGCCCGAGTCGCCGAGTCCTGAGCCGCCGCCCGCGCCACGTTCCCGGCGCCCTTGCAAGCCGATCCTCCGCCCCACTCAGCCCACCCCCGTCAGGGTCCCCAACCCAGTGTCCCGAGTCCCCACCCGCGCGCGGTTACCATGTAGGACGGGAAGCCGGCGGCGGCGGCGGCGGCAGCGTCGGCCGAGTACTGCAGCGGGCTGCCGAAGCCAGTGGCCGCCTGCGCCGTGAAGGCCGCCGAGCCCGGGTACGGGCTGAACGCCGAGCCGGACGCCGAGCGCGCCAGCTCCTCACTGCGAGGCGCGGCCAGCGCGGACGCACCGTACGCCGGGCAGGAGTAGAGCGCCAGCGAGCCGGGCGCTTGGTACAGGTAGCCCTGCGGGTAGGACATGGTGGGCGCGGGGCTCGCGGCCCGCGTCACGCCGAGCTGTGGGCAGGGCGCGCGGCGCCCTCCATCCACACCCGGCCCGGGCGCGGCGCGGCGGTGGACACCGGGGCCGCGGGCCGAGGCAGGCTGGTTGGGGCACTAGCCTGGCGGCCCGCGGGCCGGGTAAACGCGGGGCGGTAGTGGCGGCGGCGGCGGCAGCGCGAAACCGGTGGGCGCAGCCGCGCGCCGGGCCGGCGGTCGGGGTTTGGGGGAGTCTGGAGTCGGGAGTGAGGAGTTGAGCAAGGAGCGCTCGAGTTTCGGAGGGACATTGGAACGCGGAGCTGTCTGTCACGCGCTCATCTGCATATTCGGGTGCCCGCCCCTCCCCTGCTCCGCCTGCTCCAGCCTCCAGGCCTCGGCCGGGGGAGGGGCAGCGAGCAGAGAGGAGGGGAGGGCCGAGTAGAGGGAGGCGAACGGGCGGGAGGGACGCGCAGGCTTTTGTGGCGCAGCCGCTTCTCGCAGCTCCGGCCCCAGCCGGCCGCCCGCGGCCCTGCAGCGTCTTCAGGCCGGGCTGCGCGCCTCGGCGCACGCCCCCTCCCACTCGCACATATTCTCGGCCACCTCCAGGCACCCTGATCCAGCCGCCTCCCCCACTTCGGCCAAGATGCCTTCTACACCCCCGCTCGGGCCTGTCCAGCCGCGGCCCCGCCCCGATCGGCCCGCACCGTTTAGGCAAGAGACCGCTCGCAGTCGGGCCGGGCCGATTCTACTTGGGGAACTCACGGCGCGTGCACCTCTGGCCACCTCTGAAGAGGCGCCCCAGGTGACTGCACACCGGACTGCAGTGTCCAGCCCAGAGCCGCTGGGAGCTGGAGGGCAGGATGTGGGAACCTGCAGCCCTAGTGCTCCCTGGGGTGGCGTGTGCGGCTCTCACTCCCACCTCCGCGGTCGGCACGGCCTCAAGGCCGAGGCGTCTGTGTGGCTTCGCTGCTGGCCGTCTGCCCTACGCTCCTGAGCCACCATCACCGCCTGGGTTTGGAAATGCCCGGAGGGCACAGAGGTGAGCCTTCTGTCCTAAGTCCGCGGAGACGCTGGGCCCGGCGTGTTGGGACCTCCACGCTGGGAATTCGCGGGACACGCGCCGCCAATACTTCGCCCTGAAAACGCCCCACCCCCAAAGAGTTTTATTTTGTTTTGTTTTAAAAGTTGATGCCTTCTTCGGAATTTGGGGGAGTGGATACTGGATGAACCGCCTCGGGCATAAACCGAACCTCACTGCCATCTCAGGAAGGGACAAATGGGAGCCAGCTGGTGGCACAGCGCAGTTGGCGACAAGGTAGCCCTGGTGGCCTGAGGCTTTACTCGGGAGGTGCCTGGAGGGCCCGAAGGCTAGGCGGTCAACGATGGCCTTGGGGAATTCAGCACCCGAAGTACCCCCATCCCTATTTCCCTGTCACGGTCTTTCACCCCTCCCTCACCGGGACTGGCAGAAGAGGGCGTCTGCCCACCAGGCCTGAGGGGTTAGGGGTTACCAATGGGGGGCACTAGGGAGTTTCAAGAGGGGCCGGCTGTGCTGCCACCTGAGAGCCCACCAACAGGTGTCTCCTCCTTTGGAGCCACTTCGGTGGAGGGAAGGAGTATGGTGGCTGAGTCCTGGGCCTGAGCGCAGGCCTGCCGCTGTGGCTGCCCACACGGAGAGCTCTGCGGCTGGCAGAGCGGCCTCTGCTGTCTCCCATTGCTCTGTGGGTCTGGGACCTCTGTGTGGGGCGAGGCTACAGCTCTGATGCTTGGGTTCCTGGCTGCCAACCTGGTCCGGAAGCATGAGGAACACAGCAGCATTCTTTCCCTGTGTTCCAGGGAACCAGCTGCAAACTGCAGTGTTGGGCTAGACAAGGACCAGCGGGCAAGCTGTCTGTCCTGGTAGGTACAGTCTGAGTCTTCACCCCTCTCCCACAAGGCCCCAGAGATATGTCCCCCACCGGTCTTTCTTTCCACCCACCCTTCCCCACTTTGTCCCTCCTCTACAAACCACATGCCCACCCCTCTTTCCACACATCTCAACAGGCTGGTGCAGGGGCACACACTCCCCCTTCCACACACCCCAGGCTTGGCAAGGGCTCAGCAGTCGCACTTCAATATTGCTGTGACCTCACGTGAGGCATCCTAATTCAAGTCCAGGGAAATACTTTCAATCAGTTATTACAGGAGGGAGGGCAGCCAGGAGGAGCATGCTATCAAGGAATGTATGACATTTTTGGTCTTCCTGGGAGGGAGTTTCTTCCTAAATGAGATGCCCACATGTTGGATAAAAAACAGCCACAGATCAGATTGCAACCATTCGGTTGGCTTCCAATTAGATTATGTTAAAAAAATGATTCTAATTTTTATCACTGGGGATGACTTGCCTGGAGTATCTCGGTTTCTAAAGACTGGTTTCCTGCTGTGTTTTCATTAACCTCAGGACTCATCCCCCTTTTTTGACCCCCCCCCCACCTCTGCCAGTGGCAGAAGAGAAAACAGCAAGTTACTGGGGGGGAAAAAAAACAGCCAGTTTGGAGCGGGAGCATATGTGTAGAAGGATTCGATTTTGACATCAATTAAGTATATAACCAGACAAGTGCACGTGACTTTGGAGGGTCTCCTCTTGCCAGAGCACATCCCGGAAGCCTGCTTACCTTCCCCTCTGGCTTGATGCTGCTGCTCTTGACAAGGCTGCTTTCCTTCCTGTGTATTTCCCCCCAGCAATTATGCTCCTCCACTGAAATCTAAATTTTCCATACTGCTCTGCCTGTTACTAATAAAAACTGTCTACCTTGCACTATTAAACAGTCGAATCATACTACATGCTGTTTTTATTGGTGGTGACTGTAGCAAATTAAAATGCCTACGCAGGGACATTAACACTTACCTCCTCATTGTTATTAGGATATATAAACTGTTTGGAATAAAGCTCCCTGATTTTGAAAAATCACTTTCCCTCGTCTAGGTTATACTTGACTTACGCTTCTTTAAAACAAACAAAAGAGCTGGGGATGTGGCTCAAGTGGTAGTACGCTCGCCTGGCATGCGTGCGGCCCGGGTTCGATCCTCAGCACCACCTACAAAGATGTTGTGTCCTCCAAAAACTAAAAAATAAATATTAAAAAAGAAATTGAAAAAAAAGAAAAACAAACAAAACATCAATGAGTAAAATGCTGCAAGTGTCCAGGCTGGGTGTTGTGTCCCTTGCTAACTGTCGGCCCTGCGTGGCAGGACAGGTCCCTGGAGATCGGAGGCCACCAGGGGAGCAGAGGGATTCCTCCAGGGCCTTCTAGCCACCCCTCCACAAAACCGCCCTGGACGCTGCACTCCGAACGGGAGTCGTGTTCAGACACGTGAGTGAGGTCGCCTGTAGATTAGCGGGCAATTGGCTCAGGCCGCCTTTCTGGCCTCCTCAGCTGGAATGAAAGAAAATGGCCAGGCACTGCGGGGAAACGAATAGCAACCTAGAACGCAGATCTAGTACTCGAGCAATCACCCAGCAATGAGTAGTTTCATTTTGCTGTGGATCCTCCCTCTTTCCCCGAGTGTGCACTAAAACTTGTGTGTGTGTGTGGGGGGGAGTTAACTGGATCATGTTTCTGTTTCTTGTCTCTACAGTGATCAAGGCATTTTGGACACGTCGGTGTGGATGTCCACGTTTCAGCGAGCCAGTTTTCCACGCGAGGCCAAGCACTAAGAAGGGCAGGATACGAAGCCCTGGGTTTGAGGGTCTTCGGGGGAACGCTAATGGCTTCGTAGGCCCAAGCCCTGGCCAGACCCTGTGGAATCCTGGGGCTCTGCGGGAGACAGAGGAGGCGGCGACGTGGTTCCGGAGTCGCGCGGCGGGCGGCGAGGGGGCGCTGTGGCCCGCAACTGCCGGTCTTGGCTCAGCCGCGGTGGCCCCGGCGCTGCCCCCGCGCCACTGACGAGCAGCGTAAGCCCCTGCTCCTGTCTCGACCTGCCTCTTCAGCACCGGTTTTATTCGGGAATTAAGGAAAACGACACAAGGGCATTTCAATAAAACTTAAGCCGCGTGTACCATTTCTCATTGTTTTATTACTTTGGTTTTCTAAAGAGTTTTCAAGAGTTTGTGGATAAATAGCTACCATTTTGGTGTGTGTAATTTTGAGGTGCAATTTAAGATTAAACACCCACATTTTACATGTGTTCTATTTAATGAAGAAACATTTAAAATGCAAATGGTTTCAATGTGTCAATGTATTTACTCATAACCCATGATCCTCTGCTCCAGGATTTCCTGGCGTGTGCACGGAGGGAGAGACAACACGACACAGAAAAGAGGGAGAAGTATAGCTTTGCAATTTCCTCTTTCTCTTTCTTCTCTTCTCTCTCTCCTCCTTCTACCCCTCCTTGGTCTTCTTTTTCTTTTTTGAAATCTGAAATAACGTCGTTATAAACCGTGCAAAATCTAAGTTCAGATGCAACGTGGTTTGGTATCCAGCTTCAGTTAACAGCCCAAGCCTCCTGTGAGGACGTTCAATTGAATTTCGGATGTATCCGCATTCTTAGGTTTCCAAATGTGCGCTCAAAGCTGAAGCGCTTCCCTGGCAAGGGAGCAAGGGGCAGAAACGCTGGGAGGTGAAAGACCCCCAGCGCCCCTGTCCCGAGGGCCAGCGGGTCCCCTACTGAAGAGATCTAAATGGCCCGAGAGGCCTGGATGGTCCCTGGGCAGCGCTGGAAGGGACTCCAGGCGGCCCCCCGGGTGCTGGGATGCCTGGATTCCAAGGCCAAAGGCAGAAGAAATTCGTTTTGTTTTGTTTTAGTTTGTTTTACCTCCTAAGCGCCGCATATTCAGTTAAACTGCTTTCCTCACGGAACTATCTTCTCTCCAGAGCACTGCGAGTTTCTCCCGTTGCTAACCTGTCCCTCCCGGATTCCTTTAGTGGGCAGCAAAAGTCCCAGTTCTCCTGCAGATGCCCCGCCTCCGACGCGCTTCCTGAAGTTTCTCTGCTGCGGGGGTCTGGAGAAGCCTCGTTTCCCCATTTCCTAACGTCCGGCAGACTTGGTCCCTGCCCCAGTCTCCTCGCTGTTCTCGCGCGTCCCCTCGTCCTCCGCTCTCCTGCCGTCCCCACCTCCCTCACCTCTGCAGCTGCCTTTCGGTTCCCGCACGACTCACCCGTCTGCGGGCCGGGGACCCAAGCCCCTCGAGGGAGGCATCCACGAGGCTCGAACTGAAGTCCCCCTGGCCTCGCTGGCCGCTGGCTGCTGCGACGCCAGGTCTTTGGCTGCGCTCACGCCGCGCGCCCCGGAAGCGGCCCGGGCCGGGTGGGATCCCAGCGCCCGCAGCCTGGAACGCCAATGAAGGCAGGCAAAGGGTCACTTCTTGGACATGGACAGACCCGAGTTCCTTCAAGGCATCAGAATTCAAGGAGGCGCGTTTCGGGAGCAGCGAAGGCCCGGCTTTAGTTCTTCATGGGGCCTTGTTTGAAGGCTAAGCGGCTGGGGCGCCTCCGCCGGGCTCACCTTGACACGCAGAGCAGGCCCGGAGCCGGCGCTTGCAGACGCGGGTACCCGCCACGCACCGCCACGCAGGAGGCGAGCACAGCTCGCCAAAGCTGCCCTGGGCAAGGGGAGTTGTCAAGATTTTGTTTTGTTTTGTTTTCTTAAAGTGTTTCTTCCAGACAGGCTGCAGAAGAACTTAGCTCCCAGTCCCCTCCAGCCGCTCCCGGCGGCGGGGCATTCCTCGGAGCAGACACCAGAGCGCACCTCCGCGCTGGCCGTGCTGGGCGCGGGCCGGAATGCCCCGAGGCTGAGGCAACAGCAGAGGTCAACTCAACTGGCGTGAGGCGGTAGGAGTCCTCTCCTCTCGGGAAGGAGAACATCGGAGGAGGGGGAAGATTCCCTTGAGTCTTCTTACAGTACCGTTATACAGTAGTCAAGGCCCTACAGAGCGTTGTCCGGGGCTGTTAATGTCCCTTTGCCACCTCTCAGTTGGGTTTGTGTACCCTGAACCTATTCGCTGGGATCTGGAATCCCGAGGCTGTGGTCGTGCACATTCTCACTCTCCTGCCAAAATCTCCTGAACACTCTTACACATTTGGGATTGTGCAGGCAGGGGCGGGGAGGATTTTTTTCTTTTCTTCTTAAAAGACTCAGGGAATGCAAAAGTGGATATATTTGCATTAAAAGTGAAAACTTCAGTAAGACTAAACAACACTAACACTGAGGGAAGAAGGAGGAAAGTGATTGTCACATAAATGAGAGGTTGCCGTGCAGAATCAGGAACTCATGTCAATGGTGAAAGCAAGGCCCCGGTGGAAAATGGGCCAGGGACGTGAAGGGACCTTCTCTCTGAGGGATCTGCAAAGGTGCTTCATTCACTAGAACCTCCACCGAGGCCCACCGGACTAGGACAGGGAACTGGAACTCTCCAGGCTGCCCTGGGTGAAATTGCTGCAGAGAAGTTAGGGAGGCCTTGGCTCAGACATCAAAGAACAGGAGGTGTGAGCCCCCTGCCCCCCAGTTCTTTGTCTTATAGTCCACTGCTGAGAAAAATGTCACTTATTTGCTGGGAAGAGGAGGATGAGATGATCTTGAGGCATTGTTTGCAGTAGCCTAAGACTGCAAACCTCCTTCCTGGCAATCCTGGAGGCCTGGGTAAAGGGTTAGAGGTATACTGAATATTTGCCAGGGTCCAAGGGAATTAAATCCCTCATATCAACATAAATAAATCCCAAAAGTAGAAATCTAGGGGACAGAGGATACAATCAAGATGATACTGATGATGGAATTTAAAAACAAAAGCAATATTTTGTGTTTTCAGGAGCAGGGTGGGTGGAGGCTCTAGAAGGAGAGTCTCCGTCCCATTTCAGATGCTAGATACCTTTGAATATGGGATGGGGACTTCAGCTCTGTTAGCAATATTCTATTTCTCAAAAATGTATCTGAAGTAAGTATTGCAAAATGTTAACAATTATGAACTTGGAATAACAGTTGAATGAGATTCTCCTGTGAGCTAGTTCAAGTTTATTTTTTTGGAAATGAAATTTAAAACTAAGCACCAGTCTTTAAAAGAAGCATCATGATCCTAGAAGTATAATGTGCTCATTTTGGAATAATTTACTTTAAAAAAAATCACTTTCTTAAAAATTGTCATTCTCCATCTCTTTTCTGCATTTCTCCACCATTAAGAAAGAAGAAATAAAAGATGTCTTGGGTTTGCAGTTTAAATTTAAACTGATAGTCATTTGCATGTGTGTCTTTGCCACTGTGCCAGGCACCATAGGGAGACAGGTGTCCTGGGCAGAATGCTCTCCTTATGGAAGCCCAGGGCCTGGCCCTTCCTCTGCTGAGGGCAGTGCACACCAGGGGCTCTTGAGGTTAGGGACCCTGCTGGACACAGCATGACTGCAAGCACGTCACATGTACATCTCTGTGGGAAGTGGCACTTTTACCTCTACACAGTTCTCTTCCTATCACAGTGCACCAGGGAGCACAGTTTAGAAAATTGAAGTCAAGATTAGAGAAAGGAGCTTCAGGAGATCGGGAAGATGGGTAAAAGCTGGAGAAGGGCAGAGCAAAAGACTGGGAAGGAAAAGATTAGAGAGGCCAGAGAAGGAGAAGGGTTGGGCCTTGCCTGCTCCGCAGGACTCCAGGTCACCAAGGCCCCTCCCCTCTCATCCCTCCTCTCCAGGCAGGAACTCAGTACCTTTTGGGTCCTGCACTTCTTCCAGAAACAACCCACTCTGGCCTAACTGTCTTTCCTGCAACGAGAGGACCTGAGCTTTGCAAATGCCATCCTGCTTAAAGGCCCTCACAGTGGGAGGCACCTTAGGGCCTGGCCCAGGTCTCTAATTCCAGGTCTTCCTGTTTCCATTCTGTTCTACCTGTTCCTAAGGAGGTCTTACTCCCTGGAGCCAACACGTTGCTGGGGCTTCCCTTGGCTCACAGCTTTGAAGCCCTTCAGAGCCTGGGCAACCATCAGCTCTGGGCCTGCTGCCTCCTGCACTCTGCCCTGGGCAGCCTGGCCACTAACTCACCCTTCTGCCTGTAGCTGAGCTCTCTCCTGTGTTTGTGCCTCCACAGGCCTCAGCCTCCTGTAAGACGCTTTGTCCTGGGAGTCCCCTTGAGACACTGTGGCAGCCACTCCTGGTGCTGCTGGTTTTCTAGTACGCCGGCTTTGTCATAGTGTCCCTTTACCCCTGCCGCCATGCCTGGCCTGATGGGGGCACTAGACAAACATTAAGTGTATAAATGCATGAATGAATGAAGGAAGAGCTCTTGGCTGCTCACCTTTACCTCTAAAAGGCACAGCAGAGGTTGCAGAAGAGAAGCAGCAACGATGTGGACACTGGCTCACAGACCCGCTTCTTTACCCACACGGAGGCTTCCCTATACCTGGTCAATGTGAACACAAGTGATTCAGCCCACATGTGTCCCTGCTCAGCACTCCGACTCCAAGTATAAATCAAGATTGACTTTGGATGTTAAGTTTTACAACCCAATAGATATGTACATTGGAAATAACATTTCATTTTAAAGACAGATTCCTCAGTTAGCACCAAGTCCCAAACCTTGCATTCATTAAGGAGAGTAAGCATGCATTTTGATTTTTCCTTCCAAATGATCTATATGGTTGAGTGAATGAATGAGTGCAGGTTAACATTTAGGAAAAATGAAACTTACATAAAAGCAAACTGAAATTTGAGGATACTTTTAGTAAATAATTTGGAGTTGAATTGAGTTATAGATATTATATTTAAAAAGTAATTTAGGCCTTGGCAAGATTTTCAGAGATGTACACAAAATTATTCTAAAGTAGGTATGGTAAAGCGTAGACCTTACCAAAGGTAAAACAATTTTTTAAAGCCTATTAGAGTAGGAGCAATCAATCTAAGTGATTTTTAAGACATTGTGTGGCTGTAGAAATGGAGAGGGGTGTTGTGGAAGGAGGGAGAGACACTCAGGTCAGTGGAGCAGTGCAGGGGCCCAGTGACAACCCATGCAGATGCACCCCATTGATCTTTTGACAAAGATGCAAAAACGATTTGTGAGAGAAAATTTAGACTTTTCAACAACAGAGCTAGAGCAATTGGAGACCCACTAAGAGGGGAAAACATCTCCATCAACGTCTCACACCTTATGGATTTAGATTTAACTAGAAAGTGGAAGATTATAAAACTTGAAAAAAAATAAGAGAAACTCTTCAAGACCTACAGCTAGGCAAAGAGTTCTTACGAGAGATGCAAAAAACAAACAAACAAACAAAAAATCAAAACAAACAAACAAGCAAAAAACCCCACACAGTTCATAAAAGCCAAATCTTGAGTAGCTGTACTTCATTTGAATTTAAAATGTTTTGCTATGAAAATGACTCTAAGAATACAACATGATGTGTTACAGACTCAGGAAAAGAATCGCAAATCACGTGTCACACAAAGAACTAGTATTTAGAATATATAAAGAACACCGACCACTCAACAGTAGGCTAAACTCCAAAGACCCCAAAAGCACAATTCAATCAGAATTGGGGGAAAAGACATGAAGACATTCCATCAGAGAGAATATAGAGATGGGGAACTTCAGGTTTCAAGAGAAGCCAGCTGAAAGCACAGGACACAATCCCATCAATCAGAATGTCCAGAGTGAGTACCCTGGCAGCACCACAGGCAGTGAGGCGCAGAGGAGCGAGTGCCAGATGGCTCCCCAACTCTGGAAAACGGTCGTGCAGCTTCTGATAAAACAGAAGGACTACTCTCATCAGTTGAGCAAGTGTTTTCCTGGGCACGGTCCAGAGACGTAGTAACTGTGTTCACTCAAACGCCTTGCACCGATGGGCACACAAATTTTACTTATGGTAGATGAAAACTGGAATCAACCCAGGTGTCCTTTAGTGGGTGAATGACTCAGTGGACTGTGAGGAAGTCTTGGTGGACTATTGCTCAGCTACAGGAGGACTGAGTTGTTGGTGTCCAGCCCCATGTGTGGGGCTCCATAGTTAGGCAGGGCAACGACAGTCCCCAGGGTTACAGATGGAGTGATTCTACTTCCAGAACATAGCTGAAATGACAAAACTTTAGAAGTGAAGAAGATTTGGGGGTTGCGGGGGTTTAGGGAGGACATGGAGAGTCCGGCTTGGCTCAGGAAGTGGGTGTGTTTGTAAAGGAGCAGCAGAAGGGATCTCTGAGGATGGGCGGGTTTGGGATCTGTGCAAATAAGAGAGTGAACACTTTGATGAACCGAGCACGCTTAGGAGAGCCAGTGACACTGGTGCCATCTGTGTGGTGTGAGGCTGAGTCCCAGGGCACATCCTGATTGTAATGTGGCACCAGAATGTCCAAAGCTTTTGCAGTAGGGGAAACTGGTAAGGTGTGTGGGAGATTCCTCACAGCAGCATATGGGTCTCTCTCAATTAAAAAAAAAATTTAACCAAAAAAGAACAGAAACACAAAATAAATAAGTTAGAGTGGTGAATGAGGTGAACAATTTTTAAAAAGTGAACATGTAGAAAGGCAGGTCACACTGTTCAAAGTGTGTGACTTGGTTTTCGGAAAACGTGGTGTATTCCAGAGCCAGTGAGTATCATTTGGGGGGAGAGGCTCAGGAAGAAGCCAGGAGGGCAGCAGCCTCGCCCTGGGATCTGGGGTAGTAGGCGTAAGGTCCTTGCTTAGCATCTGGATGGACATCTTGAGTGACAGCCACCATTTTAAGGAAAAAGTTTCGCTTTCCCACCCAAAGGAAAAGACTCATCTTTTTTCTTGGAGAAAAGGTTTCAGAGAAAGACTCATCACTCCCTCACACCAACCCAACCCCAATGGCCCCATTAGGACCCTCCTGGGTCCTGAGCCTGCCCCACCCAAACCTGCCCCATCCAAGCCTGTTTGCGCTCTCCACTATGGAGAGGTGGCCTTAATTTGTCAGCTCTGACACATAAACTCTCCTTCGCATCTCTGCCTGGACTCCGACTTTCATTTCTCACTTTCCCTTCAACAGGCAGCGCTGGAGAAGTCCAAGAGGGGGTCCCAGGAGCCAGCCAGGGAGGCCTTGGGCCCTGCAGCACTGCAGCCTGAGTGCTCCAGTTCTGTGTGTGAAAGGAGCCCTGGGAAGGCCTTGGTAGGAGTGGCATAGCCTGGTTTGCCCTGTGAAAGGGGTTTATTTACATCCAGGCCACCCGTCCACTTCCATGTTGGCACACTCACAGCCCTTGGCCCATCACCACCACCTGATTTTGAAGTCCCTCTCCTTGAGTGACACTTGCACTGAGTGACCTCTGCATCCTCCTCTCTGCTGGCTTCTTCCCTGAGCGGTCCCTGCCGAGTGTCCTTGAGTGCAGGGTTCTTCACAATAGGCAGGAGTGTGGATGGGACTCCAGTGCCCACCAGCTGCAGGCGGCCAGGCCAAGCAGGCCCATCAGGGCAGTGCCATCGCTGCAGCAGCGAGAGGGACCAGCTCACTCATTCTCAGCGCTTCGGCTTTGTGGGAAGTGGGTTCTGGTGCAGGTAGAGAGAGGGGAGTCACCAGAACACTGGTCCATCCTCCAGCTGTGAGCTGGAGAGGAGGAAGGGAGGCAGAGAGGAAGACGAGGGAGGAAGGGAAGAGGAAGGGCACTTTCAGAGGTCTTCACAGTGAAGCTGTGTCCAGCTGCACATTTCTAACGAATGCATACGCACACTTAGCGAAGGTTACGATGGATGAGTACTTCCAAAGGAACAAAATGTTAATCCTTTTCCTCACAGTGCAGCCTGCCCATCACTGTGACCATGAGCTTTGCAGAAGAGAAGGATTTCCTGCATGGGGCCCCCCAGGGTGGACACAGGAGAGCAAGTCTCCAGTCCTCTTCCAGGGAATGGGTTTAGGGATAATGATGGCGTAAAGAAGGTGAATGGGGAGGCTATAAAGGAAGGGTTCTTGCTGGGAGTGCCTAATAATAACATCACAAAGGACTCAAGATGCAAGTTTGTCCTGAGTTAATTTGAGCCTCATCTCATAGACTTACAAATCTTCCTAACTTCCTACATTGATAAACTTGATCCATTTTCCACTGATATGATCATGAGTTACTGTCTTCATGGCTTTTGGAGACTGATTGAAAAACTAATTGCTTTGGTGCTAATTGTTTACAAAAAAAGTAAAGCTTTGCTGTCTCGTGTATTGTTGTCTTAGCATACCACCTGCCATGTCCAGTCACCTGCCTTCTGGCACTGTGGACCTCTGGACTGCTGTGATGCTGAATGCCCTTAACTGTCCACGCCCCACCTGATAGAGAACAAGGACTTTGGGTTACTTCCCCCAACTTCATCCCCTTTCAGCCGGAAGCAGCTTGGAGATGTTATCACCCATTTTTTTTCCATACAGATGGGATGTAGAAATTGACATGGGGAAATGTAACAGTGTCCACATTACACTCCGAATACAGCCCTTGCTGCTCAGCCACTGCAGCTTTTAAAATGGACACATGTCTTTCTCCTCCCCTCTCCTGCTCCTCCCTAATCTCTCCCCTCCCTAATCTCAGGGGAAACTCATTACCTTTCTTCCCCATCCCAGGCAGACACCCACCATAGGGATGAAGGCATCCAGACTTGGGGATGGCACCAGAAGATTCAGAAATGACTGTCTCCCAAATTAACAAGTGAATCACACTCCAACAGAGAACACGGGAATGTCGCCCTTGAGTCACCTTTAGTAGCCCCTTGGCCCTGCTGAGGGGCAGAATCACCACCCCTGGGACAGGAGCCCCCTGTGTTTCTCCTTGGCTAGCAAAATAATAAACTTTCCTTTCCTGTTTTCTCAAAGGAAAAAAAAAAAAAGAAGGTGATTAGAGGTGAGGTAACCTGTGGTCTGTGCCCATGTGCAAATCTGCATGGCTGCTCATAGGATGCATGTTTACAGAATGGAGGTGTTATCATGACCCAAGGGGGGGCACCACAGGACACCTGCACAGGTCCCAGCGCACAGTGGGTGGCTTCAGGCAGAGCTACTTTCAGGTCTCTCACAAGGAAGCCAGGCAAGCGCTGTCATCCTGACCTGTAGCTCAGAGGGACCAACAGGGATGCTGACACTATCGCTCAGCTGTGTGGCCTCAGAATTAGCGATTTTTAAAGTGGTTTTTTTTTTTTTCTTTTTTATTAGAACTTTACAGTCATACACGGTAGCTGGGTCCATCCCAGAAGAAGCCTACATCAAGGAGTCGACACGCTCCCTCTCGGGCCTGGTCCTCCCTTGTTCCCCCATTATCCATCCTCGATGGTGTTCCTACACACACTGAAGGTGGGTTCCCGTGGGTCACAACGAGGTTCTGTTGAATTCCTTCGGATCTCCTCCCCTTCCTGTCCCTCCTCCCTCCCTCTTGATTTCTTCCTCCCCCTTCTACACTGCTTTTCCCTGTATCTTTATGACATTTGACCTCCCCGCCTTCTTCCCCTCCTTTTGCTCTGGTATGAGAGAAAACGTCTGACCTTTGGTTTTCTGACTCTTCCTTTTCCAGTTTGCACTGTGTTCCTGGCCAAAGCCATCATTTCATTCTTCTTTATGACTGAGTAAGGCTCCACTGTGTGTGGACCACATTTATGTGATGCATCCATCTATCGACAGGCTCCGGGACTGATTCCACGACTTGGTTATTGTGAGTTGTGGTGCTGCAGACATTGGTTTGCCTGTCCCGTTATGGTATGTTGATTTTAGGTCTGGTGGATGATACAGGGAGTAGGGTAGTTGGGTCATAGGGTGGTTCCATTCCTAATTTTTTGAGGATGCTCCATATTGCTTTGCAGAGTGGTTGTGCTAATTTGCAGTCTCACCAACGGTGGATAAGGGCACTTTCCCCCACATTCTTGCCAGTAATCATTATCATTTGTATTCTTGATAATTGCCACAGAATTAGTGATTTTTAATGTCAACTCAAGCAAGTGTCCCTCAGGTTCAGAAACGAATTCCTGGCTCCTGTGTCGGCCACTCAGAACCCTGTTTCTTGGAGGCAATTTTTTGTAGTCATTTTGAGTTTCCTTATTTTTCCAACTGCACTCTCACCACTTCCTTTGTTGACCTCCTCTGTTTCTGGCATCCATTACTGATATTGACTCGCCATGTTGGAAGAGAAGGGCGGATGGAGTGGCCTGGGGCTGCTGGGTCCACAGACCCAGCTCATCACTAGTCTTCCCTAGAAACCCTCCTGGAAGCTCCCGTGGAGTCCTTTCTAACTGGGCTTCTGAGAACCACAGCAGCAGGGCCCATGCTGTGGCTGGTGGTGGTGGCCCCTCCACCCTTGGTTCACCTGGGGTGCTCTTTATACTTCTGTCTTTTCTAATTATGCAAAAAAACTTTGGAAGCAGCAAGGCCCATTTTCTGGATTTGACTGTTGAAGCCAGGGAGACTGGAGATCTGCACGGGTTTGTGAAGGAACATCGTCATGAGGGGGCCTGGAGGGAGACAGCGGCTGCCAGGACACATGGGGACGCAGCGAGCAGGCACTGTCAAAGCAAGGGCACTGCTCTGTGCCATACTCCCAGCACCCGCGTGAGAGCCTGCAGGCCTCGCCAGTCTGACGAGTGCAGACTGCTTGCAGGAGTGGGGATGCACCTGCACAGGGGTGAGAAGGAGCACCTCCTGTGGGGCTTGGTTTGTGGTGGTGGTTTGTTCTCTAGGACCTCACTGTGTTGCCGAGGCCGGTCTTGAGCTCTGGGCTCAAGTAAGCCCTCCTCCTGCCCCTGCCTCAACCCCCCCCCCTCCCCCCCGTAGCTGGGATCACAGGCACTTGTACCGCCGCCTCTGGCTGGCTCTCACTGTGGTGTTTTAACAGTCCATTGAGGAGATCATTTGCACACACACACTCGTGGATCACAAGCATGCAGAGTGAGGAGATCTGGTATCCACCATGCAGCTGAGCTTTAGAGCAAGCCCTCACCACCAGACGTGTTCTCAGCAGTGGGGTCCTGCCCCTCCTGGGGTGGCGTCTGCTGGACATGGGCACCTGTCCTAGCTGTCAGGCAGCAGCATCACATAGTGGACTGTCTGGCTGACTTCAGAGACCCTGGTGATTTTGAGACTGTCCCGTGCTGTTGCTGAGCTGGCTCCCTCCTCTTTGCAGGTGGCGGCAATCCACTGTGTGGCTGCCCTGGGTTAAATCTATCCTTTCACTGGTTGATGCACTTTTGGAAATCTCCATTTTTAAGGCTATTTTGAAAGAAAAGTGACATTGGCCATTGATGGGCAAGTCTGTTTGACAGATTCTCACTTATCTTGAGTAGATTCCCTAGGAGTGGAATTGCCAGGTTAGAAGGTAAGTGTGTACTTGACTTTTTATCCTTTTCTCTCTGTTTTTTTTTTTTTTTTTTTTGGTTCTGGAATGGAACCCAGGGTGCCTCACCCTGACCTACACCTCTAGCCCTTTTTATTTTTTATTTTGAGTCAGAGTCTCACTAATTTGCTGGGGCTAGCCTCCAATTTGCAATCCTCCTCCTTCAGACTCCTGAGTCTCTGGGATCACAGGCCTGTGCCACCGTGCCTGGCTATATTTAACTTTTAAAGAGGTTGCCAAACTGTTTCCCAAGTGGCTGTCCTAGCCTCAGTCTTTCCCAGCTCCACGTGAGAGATCTAGTGGCTGCAGACCCTGGCCAAGAGTTGGCGTGGCCAGATAGTCAGCTTTGCCCTTCTGGAGTTACGAAGTGTGCTTCCTTAGATCTAACTCCATCCCTCCTCCACTCGCCCTATGGTCAACTAGATTAGCTGTTTTTCTTTTCCCCCCTATTTCTGTATTCTTGAAGTTCTGGTGCCCAAGGCCCTACTTACCTGGGGAGAGACTGCCTTTCCCAGGCCTCTGTGTTTGTTAGAAATAGCAGTGGGCTCAGCTGGCGGGTCAGTTAGATTTTCATCACTGTGACCAAAATACCCAGGAAGAAGAAGAGAAGCTAAAGTTTATTTTGGGCTCATGGTTACAGAGTTTCCATCTAGGACTGGTTGACTCCATTGCTCTGGGGCTGAGAGGTGATTTAGAACATCAGGGCGGAGGGGGGAGGCCAGGGAAATGGTTCAACTGGTGGTGGCTGGAGGTAGGGAGAGCCGGAGAAGTCAGAGGGACAAAACGTGGCCCCTGAGTGCACGCCCAAGTGACCTCTTCCCCCAGGCAGCCGTCTGCCCACCGTGACCACCCAGTGCAGAGGTCCTTTCAAGTTGTCACTCCATCAGGGGGATTGGGGCATCCTGCCATCAGGTCACAACAGCCCTCATCTCATCACCTCACCTCCTCATTAACACAGAGCTTTGGGGGCACCTCAGCTCCAAACCAGAGCCGCTGGGAACGGCATTCACCTGCCGAGTCGTCAGTCTCCAGTCTAGGCCCCCGCCACGGCCTCACCGACTCCCCCAACAAGCCCCTGACCCACCTGCCCAGACCATCCCGGTTCAGGGCTCCCAGCTGCCAGCCCAGCCCAGGGAGGAATTAGTCCAAGCAGGCCAGGCCAGGCAGGCTTCCGTGCCTCTGCCATTCCTACGGAAACCTAGTAAAGGCTCCGGCCACTGCATTCCTTCCCTGCTCCTTCTGCCCCTAACTGGCCCTGGGCTTCGCTGGGGGCTGCGTACCTTTGCAAGCCCTTTCTCCAGAGAAATATAAGCAATAAAAGTCTCCTCAAGAACCCAGGCCTCTCTGTGTGGCTCTCAGCCCCTCTGCACATTGAAACCCTGCAGGCACATTTGGGAGCAAGTTGGAATCTCACTGTGATTTAATGTGGATTTTCTCTCTATGTGCTCCTGGCCACCCCCGTCTGCTTGTGTGAAATCTCTGCTCAACTCTTTTGGCCATTTGAAACATTGGGTTGCTTTTATCCCTAATTAATCCCTTATAGGAGTTTTGAAATATTATGGCCATAATCGTTTTCAGATATATGCTTTACAAAGATGTTCTCTCAGTCTGTGTTTGGTTCATCTTTCAGATTTACCAATGGAGCGTTCAACAAGCAGAACTTTCAGTGTTGGTGATCTTTAGCTTACTACCCTTTTTCTCTTGCTGTGTGGATATGTGAGGATATGTGTGGATATGCGTGCATTTGCACATATATGTACCTGTGTACCGTGTATACATGTGTGTACACATACATCTGTGTTTATGCATGTGTGCATGTGAATATGCATGTATACGCATGTGGGTGTTCTGTTTAGAGGAGATTTGCTTAATTCAAAACCACAGACATAGTGCCCTGTGTGATTTTTGGAAATTGTTAGGATTTCATTATCCAATGAGGCCCCTTACGATTAATTTTGGAATATTTTGTTTATGGTGTGTGGTAAGGATCAAGATTCATGTTTTCCCCACACTTTTAATTTTCTTTCATGATATTGTTTTGGAAATTTTAAGCCTTTGCACTACATGTAATTTTAATTAGCTTTCCCATTTCTGCAAAACACTTGCCAAAATTCGAATGAAAGTTAATTGACAATCTAGATCAATTTGTGGAGAATTATTCTCTTAAAAATATTGGCTCATTCAATCCATAACTATTACATGTCTTTTCTTTTACTGAGTTTTTAAAAAATTTCTCTCAGGAATATTTTGAGGTTTTTACTGTACAGATTTTTTTTATTTATTTGTTTTAATTAGTTCACATGACACTAGAATGTATTCATGCACTTTCACATATCATATAGATATACACTCTCATTTTTCTGAGTGTACATGTTGCAGAGTCATATTGGTTATGCAGTCACATATATACACACAGTAATAATGTCTGCTTCATTCTTCTGTCTTTCCTATCCCCACATCCCCTCCCTTCCCCTCTTATCACTTCCCTCTACCTAATCTAAGGTAACACTATTCTTTAGTGCCCCCTGCCTTATTGTGAGTTAGCATCAGCATATTAGAGAAGACACTCAGCCTTTGGTTTTGTGGAATTGGCTTAGTTCACTTAGTATGATATTCTCCAACTCCAACCATTTACTGGCAAATGCCATAATTTCTCTCTTCTTTAAAGCTGACTAATATTCCATTGTGTATATCTACCACATTTTCTTTATCCATTCCTCTGTTGAAGGGACACCTAGGTTGGTTCCATAGTGTAGCTATTGTGAATTGAGCTGCTATAGACATTGATGTGGCTGTGTCACTGTAGTATGCTGATTTTAAGTCCTTTGGGTAAAAAGCAAGGAGTGGGATAGCTGGGTCAGATTTTGAACACACTTTTTTAAAGCTATTCCTCGGCATTTTATTCAATGATTTACCCATTGCCATTTACCACTGGAAATGCATTTTTGCAATGTATTTTCAAATTGCTTATTGTAAATATATAGAAGTACAAGGGATTTTTTTTTGTATTTGGGCCTTGTGTTCTGCAACATTGCTAACTGTGGTTATTAATTATAGTAGCTTTTCTGCAGATTTAAAAAAGTCTACATTAATGGTTATAATGTGTGTGAATGAAGGATTTCCCTCCCTTTCCAACCAGTTCTCTTCCATGGCCCTGTGTACCTTGGTGGCTCCAGCTGGGGGCTCCCCCAGGGCCCCGTCTCCTCCACACCTAGTTGAGAAGCCCAGCCTTCTTATGACAGTGGACACTGGCTGCGAGGTTTTAAAGGTGCCCTTAATGAGCTTGAGGAGGTTTTCCTCCGTTTTTAGTTGCTAGAAGCTTTATCAAAAATGGGAGCTTTGCTTCTCTGGAGAATTATTCTTCTTTATCTACTAAGATAAACATAGGTTTTTTTCTGTTTAGATCTATTAACACAGTGTGTTCCATTAATTGATTTTCAAATGCAAAACTAACGAAGCATTACTGGGATTACTCCTCTTAGTTGTGGCTGAATTATCATTTTACAGGCCAGTATCTTTCATGAACGTAGGAACAAAAATTCTTAAATATATGAGTAAAACAAGCTCATTAATACATCAAAGGATAACACAGTGTGTACAAGATGGTTTATTGAAGGAATTTGGAAAGGCAACCATTGTAATTCACCGTATTAATAGAGGAAAGGAGAAAAATTTCAATTGATGCTGAAAAAAATTTTAGTGAAATTCAAAATTTCTTCCCTGAAAACATTCAGAAAATAATAGCCAAGAAAAAGGCATTTCTCAAGCTGCTGTGGGACATTAAGAAGATTTTTAGAGCTGACACCATCATTAATATGAGATAGGGAATGTTTTGCAGCTTGGACACAAGGTATGTATGTCTACCGTATCCGACTTTGAACTGGGGCCTTTGTATAATAAAGCAACAAGCCCATAAACAAGCAAACCAGACAGAGTTGGGAAAGGTTTCTTGGAGAACATGACTGTCTTTGAAAAATCGAAAGGACTCTACAGAATGTCTACGTAGAACTGATATGCATACTTATTGTAGTTATAAGGTACAGAGTTCATATTTGAAAAAAATCAGTTATCTTCCTTCAAAAATGACACAACTAGTAGGGGAATTTAATGTTTTAATGACATTTATAATATTGTTGAAGTATCAGACTAAAATGGATAAATTAAATCAAATACAGTTCATGAAAACCAAATGGAATGAACTAAAATTGCATTCAACTTTGTCAAGAGGAACCCAACTTATATGTGCAATTATAATGCTCTAGTAAAAAAGTAAAATTAAATTAAATTGAAAAAAATGTAGGTTCTGACTTGATAGTTTCAGGGTGGAGCTTGAGATTCTTCTTTTCTAAACAAAGATGCGGAGGATGCTGGGCCAGGGACCACATTTTGAGTAAAAGCATTAGGAGAAACACAAGCACCCCAGGAAAAGCGGCAGAACACTGCAGAGCAATCACAGGAGGCGAAGGACCCCATAAGATACGACATGAGACACCGTATTGAGGAAGTGCCCATTCTGCCCAAATTCAGTGCCAATCAAAGGGCCAGTTAGCCTTTTTTGTAGAAACTGATAAATTGATTCTAAATTGCATGTGGCATTGTAAAAGACTAAAATAGTCAAAACTGTGAAAAAGAAGCGCCAACCTAGAGAGTGTATAACTTGGGTTCTTGCCTTGCTATGAAGGTGCATGATCAACCCAATCTCACAGGAGGGAAAGGCAGACTCAGAAGCCAGCAGAGCATGGGAGCCCCGGAGGAGACCCAGATGTGAGCCGTGAAACTGACACTGAAGGCTCCGTCCCCAGATAACTCCATACCCACGGGCAGGAAGCACACCCATCATGTGGCATCTCACATCATCACACGATGATTTTGAGATGAGTCAGAAGCCTCAATGTCAAAGCAAAAAATGTCAAACATTGAGAAAAAATGCAGGATTCAAGTCTCACAACTGTGAGGTATGTGAGTACTGTTGAGGGACAAAACAAAAATATTTACAAAAGAGAAAAGAAAATACTGATTTCAAACAGTTCTCTGTGAATGAAAAATAAAACAGAATTAAAGAGCAAGCCTGTTGAGGGCCACAGCCGAGTTGGGATGACGCATGGCATTTTTGCCAGAAGTAGTGGTTGAGAGGTGACAGCAGTGAGCCATTAAGATGATGACTTTTGAGTTCTCGCGGAGTTCCCGTTGAGTTCCGGTTGAGCTCTCGCGGGGATTCCTGAAGAGTTCGTGTTGGTTGGGGAAGTGCCGGAGGAAGGATTTCCGGTTGGGGTTTTCCTGGAGGAGCCTTGTGGCGTTCGGGAGAGTTCCTGGGGAGCGTGTGTGGAGTGTGCTGGTGGAGTTCAGAAATAAAGTTTGTTCCTGCTAGAGTGGCTCGTGATTTGTGCCCAGCCAGACTGCGGCACAAGCCATAATAAACATGCATATGCAATTGTGCACTATAATGTGATGATTACATAGTGCATGGTGTAATTTGCACACAGTATATAATGGCTTATTATTATTAGTTAATAATGTTATACTGATAAGAGATTATTTGATAAGAGATGTGTATACACAGATACATCTTACATCTCAATAAGAAGACAGTAGGCCTAACAAAAACATTTCCAGAATTTTAAACAGACCCTTCTCAAAACAAGATATAAAAATGACCCAAAAAGTGTTTAATATCATTGATCAGAAGGGAATACAAGTTTGAACCACAGTGTTACAACAAACCCACTAACAAGGCAAAGTCAAACACCGTGGCAACATCAAGGGTTGCCCATGATATGCGGTGACTGAGACTCTCAGCATTGCTGGTGAGAGTGTGAACTTACACCAGTATTTTTAAAACTGTGAAGTTTAATATAAAATTCAACATTCACTTACCCTTGTCCATAAAGTTCTCCTCTCAGGCATTTATCCAAGAGAAGTGAAAACAGGTGATTAAAAACGATTTTCCTCAACTAGCTACGGTAGCTGGATTTCAATAGCCTCACACTGAAACCACCCAATGACCCACTAACAGACATGTGCAGACATTGTGCAGACATTGTGGCCTGTTCATGATGTGGGGGTCTGCCAATGTCTTGGCTGGGCACAGAATCACGAGCCACCACACACCTTGTAGATTCAAACAGCAATTCTTTATTCCCGAACTCACACCAGCCTCCACACACGTTCTGGGGCAATCCCGTTCTCCCACCGCCCAATTCAACTACTCCACGAGGCTTTTTTCCCAAAATCCTTTCTGAATCTCATGAGAACTCAACGGGAGCTCAGGCAGCAGGAACACCCTAATCCCAGCAGCAATAATCCTCAACCTCCAACTTCCCTAAAACCCCTATTCTCTTAAACTGGGAACTCCTTAAACTCAAGGAGCAGGATACTTCCTCAAACCTGATCAGCTCTAAACCCGGATCCGCCTTGGTCCTTGAGCAAGGTCACCTTACATGCAATGTCAACAGCGAAATCCATTTAACATGGGGTACGCTGGCAAGGAAATTTTGATGCGTCATTCCTACTTGGCAATGACCCTCAGCAGGGGTCAAAAGTAATGAACTAGAATGTACAGCACAGATGGATTTCAGAGCATTCTGTGAATGGTGCAAACAAGTGTGCTTTGCATGGTCCCGTTCACATGTGTTTGTTCTACCTCAGACACTGAGACATGAGCCTATCAGTGTGATCCAGGTTGCCTGGGTCTGAGGAGGAGAAAGGCTGGGAAGGAGGGATTTTAGAGCTGTTAGAATTGTTTCGTTTGCTGATAGAGGTTGTGACTTCATGGATATGCAATTTATGAAAACTACTGAATTTATACCTACCACCTGAGATGTTATATATGAGTTATGCCTCAATTAATAAAATACATATATTCTTATGGTTTTACTGGAATTATATATTAATGTCTAAGTGCTCACTGAAGAGTATATTTGCATTACAGTGATATCATCTACAAAATCCTTGTCAGAGTGGACATATCAACCATTTTAAACTATTCAGGTCCGAGGGATGATGAGCAATATCTTGTTTGTTGGAACTCTCCTCAGTTCCTATCCTACTTGAAATGGGTGTCTTTTCACCTGTTCCCACATCACTTGTCTTTCTGCTTTTGTGAAATTAATTGCTTCCTCAGTGCCTTTGCTTTTTTGTTATTTGCTGCTCTTTCCATCATTAATAAGAGATCATCTTTATAGATTATGATGTATTCAAATAAGTTTATGCTCCTTATAGTTTTGGTCTTTCAAGTCAGTTAAAATATCTTTGAGCCTGAATAAATTCTGGAGTTTTTGTAGTATAATCTATTGGTGTTCAGGGGTCAAGACCTTTTGATGGATCAAAAACTTTTTTTCTAATAATTTGCAATAAAATATGCATTTTCTTATATCTATTGGATTTTCACAATAACATATTTTATTCTTTCTGAATTCATTTTTAACAATGTGATGTGACATTTATTAAATAGATAGCAAATTTTCCTAAGCTTCAATTTTATTTATCAAATGGTTATATGTTGTGAATTATTCTTTCTTATATTAAATGTCCCCCAATCTGTGGGTCTTACTTATTTTATGTGTTTCTTATTCCTATTTTAATTTGTTGTTGATTATATGCCCTTATATGTTAGGGACACAAACCCCTCCTAACCTGTTTCTATTCTCATTGACGATGCTTCTCACTGCCTATTGGAATGTGCTTGCTGCCCATGGTCTGAGGAGGGGAAAGGCTGGGAAGGAGGGATTTTAAAGCTGTTAGAAATGTGACACTGGCTTCCCCGCTGGCCGCTGACTTCATGCTAAGAGACACCCAGAAGGTCCTTTTTTTACTTTGCCCTTCTTTATTTACCCACCTCCCAGTACACCATAGCTTAGCTTTGGGTAGATTCATGCTAGAATTATAATATGATAGTGATAGAAACAAAAATCATTCATGTCAAATTGCAAATTAGAGTTAATAACTATTCTGTTTTTCATTTGTTCAACTTTTATATCTTAGGACTAATTCAAACCTAGATCTCAATGCTGTGGATTGTCTCCCCTCAAGTTTTGAACACATCAGATATTCTATCAGCTCTACCTTCTGACTTGCTGTTTGGACTGGTGGTTTTTTGAGCTGTGCAGGTCATTCAGCTCACCCTCTCCTTTCTCCCTAACTGTGGCATTCCCTGCAAATCTCTCCAGTTCTGTAGCCTCCTGTCCGCAGCCCACATGTCCTCTCCCTGCCCCTGGCCTGCACACTCATTTTGGAGGAGCTCGTTTTTCCCTGTTCCTCTGAATCAAGGCTATTAGAAATAAATTTTGAGCTTTTGGAAGTCAAATGATATACTTACATTTACCATTCAATTGAATTGGTCGCTGATTTGGCTTGGTTTCATATCTTTAGAAGTTTTACATGTATTTGCTTTAGCAGGTTGTTCCAGGTGTCTCTTGGCTGGAAACAAATTGGAACAGCCCACTTTTATATCTTTTCTTCAGGAGTAGTTGCAGGACCCAATCCTCTACCTTTGAATGCTTTCTAGATCAGCCTGAGAATCATGGGGTCCCCCATCTGCTGTGTGGGACATTTTTAATAGCTGAGTGTATTCTTTCATCTTTTCTTGATGTGACTCTCCTAGTTTACTCTGAGTTTGCACTTGCAATCTTTTCTCACATTTTATATTCAATGTTTTTATGCCATTACATTTTGATTGTGTCTACAATGAACTGATTGTGCTGGAATTTTTTTGGTAATTCTTTGATTTTTAACTATAATTTTGAAGTATTTGTGTATCTATTATTTCTCTATATTTTTTCCTTTCTTGCTCTATTTAGAACATTTTTCCCATTTCTCTTTTGCATTATTTGGGATTCCCACAGTTGATTTTGATTTTTATAATGATTTGATATGCATTTACATGCATATTTAAGTAGTATGACTTAATTAAATGGATAAATTACAAGGATTTTAGAAGGCTGAAACCTTTCTTGTATATTATGTAAATATGCAAACATACAGCATGAAGCACACACTGCACATTTCATTTTTTAATCACAGGAATTCTGTCATCAGGCTGCTGTGTTGTGGTCGAGGATGGCCTGCACCTTACTCTCTGTTTCGTGTCCTTTCGGTTCTTTTCCACATCTCAGGCACGGTCTGGATTGGGACCCTAGGAGCAGGCCCACCCTCACCTAATCATGGTGGTGAAGACCATTTCTGGATACCTCACATCCGCAGCACACCGGCCTCCCTGCTTGTTTTCACTATTTTTTTAAACAGATTTTTTTTTGAAGAGGGAGAGAGAGAGAGAGAGAGAGAGAGAGAGAGAGAGAGAGAGACAGAGAGAGAGAGAGAGAGAGAGAGAATTTTTTAATATTTATTTTTTAGTTTCTGGCGGACACAACATCTTTGTTTATATGTGGTGCTGAGGATCTAACCCGGGCCGCACGCCTGCCAGGGGAATGCGCTACCGCTTGAGCCACATCCCCAGCCCTTGTTTTCACTATTAAACCACCTGTGTGGAGGACGCATGGGTGTTGGGAGGGACTGAAGCTTGGGGGCGGGGAGGGAACTTTGCAACCACTTCCTAGCAGCCCCGCTCCTGCAGGAGGAAGCTGGGAGACAGGCAGACTCAGGGACTCTAAGAGGAACAGTGTTTCCATGTGACAGTGGTGTGGCATGGGTGCCTCCATCCGCAGCCTGGGCATGGATACCCCTAGGATAGGCACTGCGGGGTCCTGTCCTGCCCGCCCAGCCCTGCTGGTCTCTGACCCTGGGGCCCCATTCTTCTGCCCACAGTTCCTAGGGTGTCCATGCTGCCTGGCGGCTGCCCAAGCTCAAATCTCACCTTCCCCACTGCAGTGCCTTGGCTGAGGAGTTGGTCCCTTGGCCCACCCTGCAGTCCCTTACTCCAGGAGTGGGCGGGTTGGAGTTGGCAGAGTACCCTTGACTAATTCCTAGGAGCGCACTGCTATAGCATCCCTGTGGGTCTGCCTGGGCTGCCCCATGTGGTGCCACATGCTGGGCGACTCAGACTGCAGACGGTCCAAGATGGAGGGTCAGCAGGGTGGGCTCCTCGCTAGGGCTGCCGGGGGCTCCACTGCAGCCTTGCTCCTGGTCCTAGGGCTGCCTGTGTCCCCAGGGACCTCAGTGGTCCGCCCCCTTTGTGCCTGTGTCCCGGCCTCCCCTTCTTGTGAAGATACCAGTCCCATTTGATTATCTCAGGTAACTCCATTCCTTCCTTAAAGCCTTCTCTCCAACCAGTCACCTTCGGAGATCCTGGAAGTTTGATTTCAACACACGGGTTTGGGGGCATGGTTCAGCCTGCAGCAGCCTCCTGCAGGTAGGCTCTGGATTATCTGGACTCTGAAGCTGGTGGGTCTGTCTGTCTGGGGAGACGGGCCACCCCCACCCTCGACCACCCACCCTCCCCTCCACATTGCCGGAGTGTGTCCTCAGGTCCACACACACCTCAGAGGCAGGGAGAGCTGCTCTGGAGCACAACTGGTTCAACCTGTTTCCCGCCAGAGTCTCCCTAAGGGACGGGAATCGGCCCTTGCCGACAAGGGAGGCTCCTGAAGCCAGGGTCTGCCTTGGCCCCGGGCAGCTCTAGCCCCAGATCCTGGGCTGGCAGGCAGGTGAGGAGAGGGGATGACAACTGTCAACTTGTCCCTGCAGGGCTCTGCTCCCCGTCCTCCTACCTGCAGAGCCATCCGTGCCTTTCTTGGAGTCTCCTGGGCTTTAGAGACTTTGGGGTGGGCTGACTTCATGAGAAAGGCAGCTCCAAGTTTATGACTGGACAGTCCTCCTTCTGGGCCATACTTGCCCACGTGCTCTCCTCTCTGTAGGGTCCCCCCTGCTCAACCCTCCCCTTTGGGAGAAACTCCAGCTCCCCGCACACCCTTAGAAAGAGCTGTGGAACCCCTGGCCCCCTTTTTGGCGAGTGAAAAACCATCAGCCTTAAATTTCCTAAGAGGGTTTTGTGCTACAAGGACAGAGTGCCCTCTATGATGGACTCCTGTGCCCGCTGTTAACTCACACATCTTACATAACCAAAGAGACCTTGTACAAAAATCCTCTCAAAAAGCTTATGGAATGCACAGGAAATCATAAAAGACACGTTGTGCTTACCTTGCAGAATTATTTTCTAATTCTCCCAACAAAAGAGTTAGGAGGCCATGACCAACTATAGGCGTATAACCAAACAATTCCCAAATAGATGACTTGGAAATGAAAGGGCATTAGCAGAAAACCAAACTGAGATCTGACCGCTGGGTGGACACTAGCAGGAGCTCGTGAAGATGGTGGGGAACGGGCCACGCGTTCTGGGTGCACATAGGTTGTGTACGTGTTTCTGGAGGCACTTCTTGAACTTTTCTCAAAATCTAAAGCCTTCAGAATCTCTGATGGCACTTCTGTTTCTAGAAATTTGAACTATGAAGTGCCCTAAGGAAGCGTGAGGTATGCATTGGTGCCATTTGCAGTGGCTTGGAACTGTGGAAGCGTGTCCTAGCAGGGAGTCTAGCAAGGACACCCCAGTGAGTGAGGAGGCATAGCTCCCAAGGAGAGGGAGGTGTGTGGGGACACACCGGGCAGTCTTGGTTAAGGTGCCCACTCTGTGGGCAAAAACGGTTAATTTCTGGGAAGTAGAATACTAGGATCCAGGATGAGTGTGTGCGAGGCTAATGTCCTTGGGATCTGACCTTCCACTCCAGATAGGTGGCCTTTCACGATTTTTAAAGGGAGAGAAGAAAGAAAATGGGTTGTCCTTTAAACGTCCTGTGACACACTACAAAGGACCCATGGGAAGAGGGCCCCTGTGACTTGTGAGGGCTCAGAGGTGCCAGAGCCTTGGCCACAGTCATGTGTTAGAGTCTGTAAACAAGTCAAGATGGCGCCTGGCATTTTGCCAGAGGGAGTGGTTTGTGAAGTAACGCCAGCGAGCCATTAAGTGTGGAGATTCCTTATGGGTTGGCTGCTGTATCTAGTTTATGTTAATTAGATAAGCTGTGTGGAATGTATAAATACCTCTCCTGTCCTACGATAAACGGCTCCCATTCCTGCTGTATCAATCTACACAAGTTCCTCGTCACCCCCCGGTTATTTTGCTGCAGCCAGACTGCAGCAGTCATGTGGCCTGTGGGTGTGTGACAAGGTCACCGCAGGCCCGGTGGGGGTGCAGTGCCCTCTGTGTGGTCCTGCAGGACACACCTCCTGCAGAGTGACTCCACCTGGGGGCTACAGGGATGTAGCTCTTCACTGGTCCAGCATCCACCTGCTTGTCCCTCTCAGCTGTGACTGCCCCAGTAGACTGTTTGCCATCCTTGGAACCACTGGACAGCCACACAGCTGGCTGAAAGTGCTCCCATGAATAGGGACTATAGTGTCCAGATTCCTTCCCAACTGGTGTGGTCAGGAGGAGAGGTACTGGCCAGGAAAACGCAAGCTGGACCTCACCATTCCGTCCCCTTTCTCCTGGTTGGCACACAACACAGAGGCAGTATGGCGCATGTGCATGTGCCCAGGGAAAGGAACTGGGGTTCCCAAGGGACATAGGCCTGCTGACCCAGAATTGACCAGACCTCCATGTGTAGGAGAGTGAGCCCCAACCCCCACGCTCTAGTCTTGACTTTCCATGGGCGAACAGATCTGAACAAAACCACAGGAGCTTGCTGTGTCTTGACAGAAATCACATGATTATGTTGCTCCTATGAACAATTTCAAGATTAGTAATAAAGATTCCGATGACTGCTACAGTAACAAATCACCATAAAGTTGGTGACTTAAAACAACAGAAAGGCATTCTGCCTCAGTTTAGGAGGCCAGCAGTCCTAAAACAAGTGCTGGCTCAGTCGGCTCCCTCTGCAGGCTCTGGGAAAGCCGTGGCATCCAGTGCCTGGTGGCTGCGGGCATCTGTGGGGTCCCTTGCCTTCCCTTCTCATGCGGCTCTTCTCTTCCATGTCTTATCAGTGCAGTTGCCATCGGACTTAGGACCCACAGGGATAGCCCAAGGATGGCTTCTCCTAAGGATATTTGACTTAATCATGTATACAGAGACCCTTTTCCCATTACCCTTCACATTTGCTGATTTTGAGGTTTAAGACGTGGGTATATCTTATTGAGAGCCACCACTAACCCAATCTCATTCCTCCTCCCAGAGCCCAGTGCACTGTGCAGAGCTTTCTGTAAGCATTTAAACACATGTTTATGCACAGTAGACATGTCAGACCTAAGTATGCATGTTAGTGCACCTACGAACACATAAGGTTTATGAACACATGTATGTGGACCTACAGATGTGCAAAGCATGTACACACAGGCATAGGCACCGACACACACATAAAACTGATGTCAGGCCCATACACTGTCATGTGCGCTGATGGAGGTGCAAGGCCTATGCACACGCATATGCACCTGCGGACACCTGAGACATAAGTGCACCTGTCAGACGTGAGTGTGGACCTTGGTGACTCACCTCTAGGAGCAGATAGGGTGGAAATGACGGAAGGTCACTTCAGGTGTCGCAGGATGGCAGCTTCCATCTGTGTGTGCTTTCTCCTGGGATCCTGAGATCGCCAGCCTGGGAAACCCAGCTGCCACGTGGCCAGGCTGCCTCGGGAGTGGGGAGTGGGGAGGGGAGCCCCAATTCCGAGGGTGGGCTTGGAGGCTGGTGCTTCAGCCCTTTGTACCTGAAAGGATTGAGCTGGACTCACAAGAGACTTTGAGTCACGCCGACATGAGCCGCAGAGCCATAAGGTAATGATGTATGGGACAGGCACAGCATGTGGGCTTCAGGACTCGCCTTGCTGCCCCCCTTGAGGGCGCCTCTCATTCCAGCAGTGCCGGACTCCTCAGGTGGCCGAGCTCCTGGCTCTCCATGGTCTCTGTAGCCTCCGGTCCTCAGGCTCCCTACTTACCCTTAGGTGATTCTGGCTGTTCCCATCTCCATGACAATTTTCGTATGTCTTGGTGTTGAAATGTGTCTCCACAGATTCTCACTGTTCACCTCCTTCTATCTTGAATGTTACCTACTTGTGATTTGACATTATATATATATATTTTTTCCTGACCATGTTAAAAACAGTTTGAATATTCATTTTCTAAGCACCAGTTTTTGTACTTATTACAAAACATCAGACCCTAGGATTTACTTATTTATATAAGTATTTTTTGAGATTGCTGTGTGCTGAGCTGGGTTACTGAGGGTTTCATGAATAGGTAAACATGCGTAGCCTGTTGTTGTTCAATTTCAGTGTCAAGCGGCAAATGAGACCCAGATCATTTAAGTATGGTGTTCGGTCTTCTGCTGTTTCTCTATGTGATTCGTCAGTTTCTGAGGCTCAGTTTGTCTCTGACCAAGAACTCCCTACTCTACTTGCATTGTGTGTTTCTGAGCTGGGTTATGGTGTGTAACAGGCTCATGGCCAATGGCCTCCTTAGTGCACTACTCCTGTATTACTCAGCCATCTGATTTACCCACTTTGCTGTTTTCACCTTGATTCCAATGTGTTCCCTATCAATCGCTCTGCTTCTTGCTTTCTATCAACATCCATCTGCATAGATTCTTCCCATTCTTTTCACTCCTTCTATAAATTCTGTGTTCCGTTGGGTCCTGTAGTTGGTGTATAATTGGGAATTTTTTTTTACCTGATTTGTAAGTTTGTTTTGTCTACCTAACTTTTGCATCTGCCTAACTTTTCTTTTCTGCTGTGCATCTCCTTGAAATCTTATTTTCCAGCTTCATCTTTTCCCTGTAAGCTTCATTCTGTTGGGTTAGTCTTGTTTCTTTCTTATTGCATTTAAGAATGCAGGCTTGGGTTTCTTCCTTTATTGTGCTGCTGGAGATGGAACTGTGGCCTTGGTCATGTTGGGCCAGTGCTCTACCACCGAGCTGCCCAGCCCTAGTACAGTGTTGTTAAGTGTGGTTATCCAGGAGGGTTGTGAATGCTCCCTTCAGTGAGGAGCCACACAGCCGTGGACACGCAGGTGCACGACCTGCTGTGGACTGTGTTCTCTCACCTCTTGGGTAAGTACCTGGAGGTAGGCCACTGGGCCATCTGGGAGAGTGTGTCCTTCCAGAGCCTTCCAGCCACCCTCCCAGACTGGTACAGTCTGCTCCACACCCAGCCGGCACTTGCTGCTCTCAGACTTCATACTTCAGCTCTTCAGTGGGTTAGTGCCCATGGTTTCTTGAGATTTTAATTTGCATTTTCAATAACATGGTAAGAACACATTTCCATGTGCTGATTGGTCATTCATACATCTTATGTCTATAATCTCATGTTGAAGTCTTTGTTAAAACTTAAAAACGCTCCTCTCCTCTCATGGCATGATCGAGTTCCTCTGTACTTCCCTACAAACCCCTGGTCACGTGCCCTTCTCCCCTGTGGCTGCCCTTCCACTGATTCCTCCATGTCTCTCAGAGGGCAGCTCCATCTCTTTGACACTGGCCTCCCCTGGCCCCCATAAGGCCTCTGCCCTCCTGGGTTTCCTCGGCTCTTTCTCCTGGAGTATTCCTTGCCTACACTCACGTCCCACCCTGTGATCCATGCTAAGTTCACTGCTGTGCTTGGCATGTTTCTTAAGATTTGTTTGCAGGCCTCCTGGTTGGTGGCGCTTAGACTGACACCTGTCTATCCCAGGACTATTCATGGGAGAGCTGGTCCATTCCCGCTGCCTCGGCTGGCTCACCATTTTCGTGGGCCATCCAGCGACCACTAAAGAGAGCATCTCTTGGCAGGCCATTCACTCTGCCCCACCCCTCCGTGCTCCTATCAGAGCCGACATGGAAATCAGGACTGCGTGTCCCCCTTCTCCTCGCTACTGTGACAGTTCTGGCCACCCCGGGTCCCTGGCGTTTCCATGTTGAACAATCAGCTTGTCACTTTCTACTGAACGCCCCCTTGGGACTTTTTTTTTTTTTTTTTTTAGTTTCCGGCGCACACAACATCTTTGTATGTGGTACTGAGGATTGAACCCGGGCCGCAGGCATGCCAGGCGAGCGCGCTGCCACCTGAGCCACATCCCCATCCCCCCCGCCCCCCTTGGGACTTTGACTTAGCTCATGCTGCCTCTGTTGGTTCATTGAGAAGTTGGTACCATACCACATTGAGTCTCCTGGTAAAAGGACAGGATGTATCTTCCATTTATTTAGGATTTGTCTTCTACAGCTGCCTTTTTCTCTTCACTCTATGACTTTGCTCTTTTCCTTGTGTGACTGACTCAGTGGTGGGAACAGAGATCCCTGCCTTGCTCCCCATCAGTACGGGTGATAATTGCAGTTGACCCAGAGGAT
Source organism: Spermophilus citellus (assembly GCF_964194105.1). NCBI lineage: Eukaryota > Metazoa > Chordata > Mammalia > Rodentia > Sciuridae > Spermophilus > Spermophilus citellus. Next base: position 286,544,434 of record NC_138182.1, on the reverse strand, counting down.
TCGCATCTGCTTGGGGATATTCCCTTTCCCCTCAGTTTGTTATGAGTTTTCAGCTGTGAATGGGTTTCCAATCTTGTTGAATGTTTTTTTTTTCTCCATCTATTAAGGTAATCATGTGGATTTTCTACTTTCTTTCATTAATATGGTGAATTATGTATGATTTTAAAATGTTAATCTTGATTTTGGGGAAAAAACTCCATTTAGTAATAATATATATTTTTTACATCACTGGATTTGTTAATGATGTACAAATAATTATTTTGTGATGTGTATTAGTCTATGGTTTTCTTCTCTTATAATAGTTTTTTGCCTGTTTTTGGTAATTTTATCTATAGGCAATTCTGACTTTACAAAAGGAATTAATAAGTACCTTTCTCCTCTGTTTTTTTAAAAAATCTGTATTATTATCATTTCATTATTTATTTCTTAAATGGTTGTTAGAATTAACTATTAAACTCACACAAGCCTAGAAATTTCTTTGTGGGAAGATTTTTAATTATAAGTTGAATTTTATATGGTTACAGAACTATTCAGATTTCTTATTTTTACATCTGATATGTTCCAAAAATATTCCCATTTTATCTTATTGTTTGAATGAGTTGGCACAAAGCTCTTTATAATTGGTCCTTTCTGTAATGCCTCTGAGATTTGTAGTGATGTGTTTTGTTTGCTTCATTTAAAGATGTTGTTATTAGTGCATTATGTTATAAATAATACTGGGGTTCATTGACCTATTCATACATGTATATATTGCAACCTTCCCCATTTCAGCCCCCAGTACTTCCCCTCCCCCTCCCCTTCTTCTCCCCCGCCTCCCTTTCTCTACAGGTATTCCTTCTGTTTTTTTAAATTTTTAATTGGTGCTTTATAGGTGCACATAAAAGTGGAATTTACCGTGATCTATTCAGACACGTATGTAGCATAATTAGTCGATTTCTTTCTGTAGTTCCCCCCTTTAACATTGCTCCCCTCCCCCTTACCATTGCTCCCCTCCCCCCTTTACCATTTCTCCCATCCCCCCTTTACTATTGCTCCCCTTTCCCCATTGACTCCCCTTGCCTACCTCAGTGTCTCCCTGATATTTTCATGGGATCCTCCCCCTTTAAAAAAAATCCCTAATTTCTCTCTAGCTTCTGAATATGAGAGAAAACATTGAACATTTGATTTTCTGAGTTTGGCTTTTTTCACTTAGTTGGATGATTCTCTGGTTCCATCTATTTACCACCAGATGACACGATTTTGTTCTTTAGGGCTGAACATAGCTCCATTGTGTGTTTATGTGTATATGTATACATATACACCACATTTCTATATCCATTTGTATGTTGATGAGCACCCGGGCTGCTTCCATAAATTGTTACAGTGCATTTTGATGCTATAAATATTGGGATACATATAGCCCTGAAGTATGCTGATTATAGTTCTTTTGGATAAATACCTGTGGGATCCCTGGGTAGTATGGTGATTTCATTCCTCAACTTTTGAGAAATCTACACACTGCTTTCCAAAGAGTTTGCATTGATTTGCAGTCCCGCCAATAATATATGCATGCACATTTCTCCTACATCCTTGCAATTACTGTTATTTGTATTTTTGATGATTGCCGTTCCAACTGAAATGAGATGAAATAATTGTCTTTTCTTTGCATTTCTCTAATTGTTAGGTATGTTCAGCATTTTTTTCATGTATTTGTTGGCCAGTTGTATTTATTCTTTCAAGAATGTTTAGTTCATCTGCCCATATAGTGATTAGGCTTTTTTTTTTTTTTTTTTTTTTTTTGGTGATGCTGGGGATTGAACCCAGGGCTTTGTGCATGGGAGGCCAGCTCTCTACCAACTGAGCTATACCCCAGCCTACTCTATTTGGGTTTTTTGGTGGTATTTTGAGTTCTTTATATAATCTGGGCATTAATTCCCAGTTTGAAAAGTAGCTGGAAAAGGTCTTCTCCCATTCTGTAGCCTCTCTCTGCATACTTTGTTTTCCTTTGCTGTGCAGAAGCTTTTGAATTGGATGTCATCCCACTTGGTGATTCTTGATTTTATTTCCTGAGCTTTGGGAGGCATGTTAGGAAGTTGGTGCCTGTGCCCATATGTTGGTGTGTCGACACTACATTTTCCTTTAACATTTGCAAAGTGTCTGGTCTGATTCCAACTCTTTGAGTTGACTTTTGTGCAGGGTGAAAAATAGGAATTAGGCTAATTTTTCTACATATAGACATCCAGTTTTCCCGGCACCATTTGTTAAAGAGATGATCATTCTTTCAACATATATTTGGCACCTGTTATGGTTTAAATGTGAGGTGTTTCCCAAAAACTCACATCTGATTCAATGCAAGAAAGTTCATAGGAGAAATGATTGGGTTGTAAGGGTCTTAATCCAATTAGTAAATTAATCCCCTAACAGGGATTAACTGAGTGGTCACTGAAGTGATAGGGTGTGGCTGGAGGAAGTGGGCATTGGGGTGTGGCTTTGGAGGATAAGTTTGTATCTCTGTTTTCTGATCATGATATGAGCAGCTTCCCTCCACCATGATGTCCTGCCTCACCTGCCCCAAGGAATGGAGTCTTCTGTCTATGAACTGAGAGCTCTGAAACCATGAGCCCCCAAATAAACTTTTTGTCCCCTAAAATTGCCCTGGTAAGGTCCTTTAGTCACAACAGCAAAATAGCTAACTAACAACACCTTTCTTGAATCTCTGAGGACTGCCTTTGTGGGTTTGCCTCTGTGTCTTCTATTCTCTTCCGTTGATCGTGTGTGTGTGTGTGTGTGTGTGTGTGTGTGTGTGTGTGTGTTTAGTGCCAGTACCATGTGTTTTTGTTACTATAGCTCCTCAGTATAAGTTTGAGACCAGATATTGTGATCCAACATTGCTTTCCTTGCTCAGGATTGCGTTGGCTATTCTGAGTTTTTTATTCTTCAAAATGAATTTAGCGTCTGTTCTTTTCTACCTCTGTAAAAATGTCATTGGTATTTTGATGGGGATGACATTGACTCTGTATATCACTTTAGGTAATATAGTTGGGTTGATAATAATAATTCTGCCTATCCATGGACATAGTAGGTCTTTCATCTTCTAATGTGTTGTTCAGGTTCTTTTACAGAGTTATATAATTTTTACTATAGAGTTCTTTCACATCCTTGGTTAGATTTATTCCCAAATATTTTACTTGTTTTTTTTTTTTTTTTGAGGCTATTGTGAATAGAATTGTTTTCCTGATTTCTTTCTCAGCAGATTCATCACTGTAGTATAGGAAAGCTATTGATTTTTGTATGTTGATCTTATATCCTGCTACTTTGCTGAATTTTTATCAGCTCTAGAAGTCTTCTGGTGGGATTTATGTGATCTTCTAGATATAAGATCATGTCATCAGCAGACATAAAATTTGACTTATTATTTTCCTATTTGTATCCCTTTGATTTTCTCCTCTTGCCTGATTGCTCTGGCTAGAGTTTCAAGAATTATATTGAATAGGAATGGTCAGAGTGGACATCCTTGTCTCATTCCTGATTTTAGAGAAAATAATTTCAATTTAGGTTTGTCATATATGACCTTTATAAGGTTGAGGTAGGTTCCTCCAGCTCAGCTTTTCTCCAATATTGATAATATGAATGGGTGCTGGATTTTATCAAAAGTCTTTTCTACTTCTATTGAGATGATCATGGGATCTCTGTTCTTAGTTCTATTTATGTGATGAATTGCATTTATTGATTTGCTTATGATGCAACTGCATGACTTCCCTGGGATGAAGCCCACTTGATCGTGATGCACATTCTTCTTAATGTGTTTTTCAATGCAGATTAACATTTCATGAGGCTTTTTGCATACATGTTCATCAGGGATATTGGTCTGAAATTTTATGTATTTGGTGTCTTTTTGTCTGGCTTTGGTATTAGTGTAATACTGACTTCATAGAATAAATTTGGGCATGTCCCTCCCTTTCTATTTCATGGAATGATTCAGGTCTTTAGAGGTCTGGTAGAACTCAGCTGAGAATCTATCTGGTGTTCAGATTTTCTTTTTTGGAAGGCTTTTAATTGCTGCTTCAAACTCATTGCTTGATAATTTATTTAAATTCTGTATACCCTCTTGGTTCAATTGAGCAGATCGCATGTGCCTGAAATTGTCAAGCTCTTCTAGAGTTTTCAATTTATTGAAACTTAAGTTTTCAAAACAATTCTTAATGATATTCTAAATTTCAGAAATGTCTGTGATGATATTTACTTTTTCATCTCTACTTTTGTTGATTTGGGTCTGCTTTCTCATTATTTTGGTTTGTATGGCTAAGAGTTTATCCATCTTATTTATCTTTCAAAGAGTGAACTCTTTGTTGCATTGACGATCCTTTATATTATTTTTTTAATTGTCTATTTCATTAGTTTCAGCACTGATCTTAATTATTTATTTTCTGTTATTGGTTTTGGAATTTTTTTCTTTTAGGATGTCGAGGTGTAACATTTATTACTTGGGATTTTAAGTTTTTTAAATGTAGGCACTTGATGCCATGACGTTTCCTCTTCCCACAGCCTTTATACTGTCCCAGAGATTTGGGCACGATGTATTTCTGTTCCCTTTGTTTCAAACATTTTTTTTCTTGCTTCATTATTTCTATGACCATTCCTTGTTGAGAGGTATATTTTTCAATTCCCATGTATTAACATGGTTTGTTTTTATTTTGCTATTAATTTTGAATTTTATTCCATTTTGTTCTAATAAGGTGGGAGGAATTATCTTGACTTTTTGGTATTTGCTAAGGCATAGATTGGCAGAGTGAATTTAAAAAAGAATAAAAGATACCAATCTTTGGTTGTTTAAAAGAGGCTCACTTTACAGGCTGAGGTGAAGGAATGGAGAGGATGTGTCCTGCCAATGTAGGCTGCGAGTCAGTAGGAGTAGCTGGTCTCTTGTCTGATAAGGCAGACTGCAAGCCAAAATCGATCAGAAGAGATAAGAACACTCACTTCACACTGGTAGAGGGGACCATCCAACAAGAAGATACAAGGGTCACAAATCCTGTGCTCCAAGTGTTGGTATGCCTGCATCCATAAAACACCTGCTCAGCCATCGGACATCAACCACATAGAGACTCATTAGAACTAAAAAGTACTATTGATCAGATGGGTAGAGCGATATCTGTAGAAAATCTCATCAGTCAACAACATTTCATCAGTCAACAATGTCCAAAATGGACAGTACTTTAGGGCACAAAGAGAGTCTTAGCAAATATTAAAAAAATGAGGTAATTTCATATGCTTTTCTTGTATCTTTTTGTTTTTGAGGTTTTTTTTTTTTTATAATCCACTTTATCTCCATTAGTGTCTTACTTTCTCTCCTCCTTTTAACTGTGTTTAGGTGTCTCTAAAGTTCATAATTAATGCAATGGCTCCGCCTTTAGCTTCCATCTACACGTGGCTGACCCTCACAGGAGTGTTTTCATTTCTTCTTGTTGCCTCTTTCACTCATGTGAGTGATGTAGTGCATCGCTACATTTCTGCTTCGATGTAGCAATGTTTTGAAACCTCAAGAGTAAGAAAAATAACCTTAATATTTATCCATGTGTTTATCATTTCTAGTGTTTTTTCTTTTTGTAGATCAAGGTTCCCAGGTGATATTGTTTAACTTCTGCATGCAAGTTTTTTCTTACTAGCACTCTTGTAGTGTGTGTCTGCTGGCAATAGAGTCTCTCAGATTTTTCTGGGATGATATTTTATTTCCTCTAATCTTTACAATAACATTTCCCTGGATGTAGAATCATGGGGTGACTTTTACCTCTGCAGCACTTCATAGTTTTTTTTTTAATGTTTTTAGCTGTAGACACAATAGCTATCTTTGATGATTTATTTTTATTTGGGGCTGAGGATTGAACCCAGAGCCTCCCACTGCAAGGCAGGTGCTCTTCCACTGAGCCGCAGCCCAGTCCATGTCTCAGGTTTTTGGATTCTCAAGAGTCTGTAGTCACTGTTTAGGTCATTGTTGTGTTTGTTCCCTGCACGTGGTGTTTCCCAGTCCCCACACTATGGTTGATTTGCAGGATTTTTAAAATTGGTTTTGACTGGATTTTGGTGAATTTATTTTGTGTTCATAATTTTCATCAATTTTGAAAAATACCAAGCATATATTTTACTCAAGCATGTTCCTGTCCTTCCTCTCCTTCAGGGACTATAAATGCACTTGTGTTGCGTCCTTGGGTGTTTCCCTGAAGGGGTCTGAGACTCTAATCTCCACCTCATCCCTTGCTGTGCTTGTGTTTGGATTGAACACTGTGATATGTTCAGATTCCCTAATCTCTTCTTCCCCAGTGAATAACCCTGTTTAACTTTTTGACAGCTGAGTTATATTCCATTGTATGAAAGTGGATTATTATAATTCATCATGCATTTCCCTGATCCAGGGCACTATATCATTTCCAGCCGCTTGCTGTTTGCAGTGTTCCTGCAACAAATATCCTTGTACATACATCCTTAATTTTATTTCTGTGAGACAGAGTCCAATTCTGAAATCTTTTAATTTAAAAAAAAATTGACCAAATAAAGCTTTCCAAATATTCTGCTTTCAACATCTCTACTTGATTCTGTAACTTCATTTACTCTAAATGACGTATCTGCCTTTGCACATCTCTTGTCCCTTCCTGGCTGGGCCTCTTTCCCCTCTGCCTTCTCCTGTATTTGGTCTGCAAACACCATGAAGGCATTCTTCATTTCTTACATTGACTCCCCTCCTTTTTTTTATTTTTAAACTTCTAGAAGTTCCATCTGGTCTGTAGGAGATTTTTTAAAATAGACATTGAGTAAGAAAAGTGCAGCACAGAGGACCGGCTATGATGTCAGTGACCTAGACCAAAGGAATAACAAAACCTGCCCGTGGAGGTGTTCACGTGAAGTCACATGCTGCGTATCAGCTGCACAACTGCATGGTGACAGTGTCTCCTGCAACCATAATGTAGCTGGAGATCCCTCCTTCTGGTGGAGCTGGGGCTGCCGTCACCTGGTGGTGCAGCGCATCATCTAGGTCCTGTCCATGGAGCTGGTGGTGCACACCAAGCTGCTCCTCCTCACACTCAGTATGCACAGTGCCCAATGCTCAGCTGGGCTGCTGGTGTATGTCCTAACCGTACTGTCCACTTGCTCCTGTCTTGGAGTGTACTCCTTCTACTTGCTGCCTGCAGACATAGCTCAGAGGTAGAGCTGGTGCTTGGCGTTCATGAGCCCGGGCTTTGATTCCTAGTACCATGGGGGTGGGGGAAGAGCGAGGGAAAGTCCCATCCTTCTGTTTATAAAAGAGCTGACTATAAAGCAAAAGCAGTGTGCTCTGCTACTCCAGCAACGACCTTGTTCACCTCGATTGGTCCCTGGATTGTGCATTTTCTCTTGTGCTTGATTTAATCTCCTGCTGTTTCTCTTCACCGTGGCCCAGGAGAGTCTGGCTGCACCCTCTCGTACACCTGAGTGTGTACCAGGGGGTGGGTGTGAGTGCCCCCTAGGATGTCCGCAGAGGGTGACGCACTTCTCAGGACAGGCCCTGTCGTTAAGTACTGCAGGCCATGTGCCCGGGATTGCCTAGAGGAGAGGGCCATGCTCTCAGAGTAGCCAAACCTCACTCCGGCCAGGACACCTGGTGTGGATGTCTCCATGCTTTGGCCTTCAGTGCAAGTTGTGGCTGTGAGCAGACTCCCTGGGTGGGAGCCCA